>NC_066628.1:6724117-6831813 GCF_025201925.1 Gopherus flavomarginatus | reverse complement strand
GTGTAGTGAGCGCCCTCCGTACCCTCCGACAGGAGGGGGCCCCGCAAGGAAGGGGCCCCCTAAAAGTGGCAAAAAAAATGTAAGTTATAACTAGGTAAGTGGCATTTATTGATGCTATTGCACAATCCATGTCGGTTTTACTGACAAAACTGTGAAGTCATTATGATACATCATAATGCTATTGGCTACATCAGTTGTCTGTCGGTCAGTTTCGAATTTTAGTTGGACCCATTCAAAGAATGTGTATTTGCATTCATAATGGCGGTCGGCGGATAAATGTTATTAATTTAGTTGTTTAGTTTTTTTATCGTTTCCAATGCAGAAGCGTGCATTGTGATTTCTAAGAGAATGTATAAGAGCGGAGCTAGTAAACGAAAGGCAGCAAAAGATGCCGAGAAGGAACTTGAGAAATTCCAAAGTTGTCAACGTATTTTGCGTTGCAATCCAACGTACAGGTACAGGCAAATGAAACAGACAGCGCTAGCAGCGACGAATCGTATCCAGAAGTGCTTCAAGTGAGGTCGAAGGTGAAGCCAGTTGTTCTACCAAACAAACTGTGACAGATATTCCAGCTGCTGCTGGGAAAGAAGTATCTGAATCTGAACCACTGACTGATGATCCAGGAGATTGGCCGTCTATAATATCGGACAGGCAAGTGTGTGACGTTGCACGTGGCCCACCGCAGCAGAATGAAAGTTACAAATTTCCATTTAACGAGGAAAGACAGAGGTTCACAAGCACTCATTTCTATCGAACCATGGCAAATGGCGAGAAAATAAGACGTTCATGGGTAATGTACTCAGTTCAGAAAGATGCACATTTTTTTGTTTTTTGTTGTAAATTATTTGGCACTGGCGACATACCGCTACGTCGTGGAACATCTGCTTGGAAAGCACTGTCAAAAAGACTTCAGCGGCATGAAACAGGCAAAGGTCATCAAGACTGTATGATGAAATGGTTTGACCTTCGGTCAGGCATAGTAAACCGTACATCTATTGACCAACTCGAATTGCAGACTTTTCTGAAAGAAAGAGATTTCTGGAGAAATGTTGTCAAACGCATGGTTGATGTCGTTATTTTCTTGTCCCAAAGAAACTTGGCATTTCGAGGAAGTAATGAAAAGCTCGGCGATCCTTTGAATGGCAACTTTTGGGGACTGTTTGAATTGCTTGCAAAGTATGATACTGTCCTCAGAGAACTTTTACAGAGGATTAAGAAGGCAGAGATAATGTTCAGTACCTCAGTCCACAGATCCAAAATGAGCTGATTCAACTTGTTGCCAGTAACATTCAAGAGGCCAACATAGCGCAGCTTAAAAAAGCAAAATATTATTCAGTTATTTTGGACTGTACTCCCGACGTGTCACATGAAGAACAGATGTCTGTGGTGTTACGCTTTGTTGAATGCAACGGTGAAGATGGTATCAATATTCATGAAGCGTTTGTTGGTTTTCTTAATGTTCATGATACAACTGGCAAGGGCTTATTGGAAGCGTTTCTTGAAAAGGCAAACAACTTAGGAATAGACATTGTTGACATGAGAGGCCAAGCTTATGATAACGGCGCAAATATGAGAGGAAAGAATAAAGGAGTTCAAGCCCGCATCCTAGAAATAAATGACCGTGCCTTGTATGTACCATGTGGAGCTCACACTTGGAATCTTGTGATCTCAGACTCGGCAAAGTCATCGAAATATGCCGTTGACTTTTTCGTTCCGATTAACAGAATATATGTTATTGTTGATTACAGATTGCTCTCGCCCCTCGCTCCACCGATATGGCCACCAGGTGCCCGTTATCTACCGGGTAATGAGCGTTGGAATAGGGCGGAGGTTCGATCACTGGATGCCCTGGGGGGGGTGACAAGTGGCCAAGGGCAGTGACGGGGATAACGCAAGCAATCAGTCGTAGTGTTAAAGATTAAGGATTTATTAAATGAGCCACAGATAAGGATAAGGGATAACACAATTAGTTACAGCTTGGGCTTACAATATAATACTAGGACAAATAACACAAACACTACAATTACAAATAAAAGCTGGCCCTGGTATTTTTCTAAGTCCCAATAATTATTCAGGTCGTCCCAGGGGTTAGTAAAAGTGATATTGGTGCTGTTAGTAATCATAAATGCAGCAACTAATCTTATTAAACACAAATAGCTAGGCTCAACTGGTCCCCCTTGCGTTCAAGGTTTCCTGGTCAACGGGTTTCCCCTAGCAGGAGCCTTGGGGCGGCTGGAACCAGTCTTTGCCTTTTATCTAGCAGCACAGATATACAGATATCCTTAACAGCTAATTATACTTACACATACAAACCACAAAAGTTTCATTACGGCCGGCAAGCAGTCAGGCTCTGGGAAACGCGTGAGCCAGAGAGAGCTTCAGGTTGATCAGGCCTGGATACGGTTCGACGGGAATTCGATTTCTCTCTCCTCCCGTCCCCAGGAGGGGGTCAGGAATATATAGCGAATTTTTCGTCATAATTTGTGATAAGCCAATTGCGGGGTCGCGAGTGGCTTATGCCCATACAAGGGAGGCAGTCGGGCCCCTACATCCTTGCCCAGGAAGCAACCGTCGTGAGGGGAACTTCGTCCCTTCAGGCCGGCTGACCACAAGGCTGCCTTTCCTGTTACAAGTTCTGCTTTCCGAGCAGCTACGTGATCAGTGGCAGTTTTGGGGGCTGGGGGAAAAATCCGTTGGGGGTGGAGGCCGGAGCACCTGCTGTCTGGCCCTGGGGCCCAACTTGGGGGTTCAACAGTTATCTTTTCTTCTTCACCTTCACGTTGGGATATACTTCAAGAACATATGCAAATATCTGTTAAAGGGTTATCGGACACTCGTTGGGAGTCGAGAATTGATGCTGTGAAGCCATTGCATTATCACCTTGAAGAATTGTGCAATGCTTTGTCATCTTTGCGAGAATATGCCCTCGAAAAGAAAGGTGGCAATACAGCAACAGAAGCCGGTGCACTTTTAGACCATGTTACTACGTGGCCTTTTGTTCTGACTGTGTACACATGGTACGATATACTATTTCACGTCAATAAAACCAGCAAATTAATTCAGTTACCAGATGTGTCAATTGATATGTACTGCAGGCAGAAGTTGGTGCTATAATGAAGGTTTTGGAAGACTATCAAAATACAGGATATAACTCTGGTCACAAATGCATGTGAAATAGCAGAGCATATGGGTACTGAGCAGGTGTTTCCAGAAACAAGGGTGCGACGTAAGAAGAGAATGTTTGATTATGAATGTGCTGATGATTCGAGTCGTCTTTCTGCCGAAGAAAAATTCAAATCGCAGTTCTTTCTTGTTCTCACTGATCAGGCCATATCTTCTGTTTCGTCGCGATTTGACCAACTCGTGGAGTGGTATAAGTTGTTTGGATTTCTGTACAACACTAACAGCCTGAAGCAGTGTCACAGAGAAAATGAACTGGAGAATCACAGCAAAAATTTTGACAGAAAAATGGGAGACATTGATGCCAACAAACTCATAATGGAATTGAATCGTTTTATTTATGTCATCGAGAAAGAGAGAGGACTTGTCACGGCAAACAATTTTTTAATGTACATATACAAGAACAGCCTTCAGGAGATATATCTGAATGTTTGCATTTGCATCAGAATTCTTCTGACCACACAGTTACTGTCGCTGGTGCTGAAAGGAGCTTCAGGAGAATGAAACTGATCAAGAATATCCTGCGCTCAACCATGACAGATGACAGGCTTTCTGCGCTTGCAGTTATCTCAATTGAAAACAAGATTGCCAGATCTCTGGACTATGACACATTGATTAACCAATTTGCGGAGAACAAGGCTCGAAAGAAGCGCTTTGCGTAAATATGGAATACATGTACACTGTAGGCCTATGTATACATAATATGAACCCTGTATATTGTATAAAATAAATACAGCATTCCAGTTTCTGCATTGTAAGGGGGCCCAGACATATGTTCAGAGGGGGCTATGTTCTTTGTTGCTACAGCCCTGCCGGCCCCTGCCCCTGCCCCGGGGGGCCCCGCTCGGAGGGAAGGTGAGAGAGACCCGCCCCCCCGGCACCCCTGGGCTGCAGGGGGCGGAGGCTAAAGAGGTGCACGGGGTGAGGGCAGGCGGGGAGAGCGGGGTGGGGGCAGGAGGCAGGTGCTGGGGATGCTGAGGACAGGCTGGGATGGGGGCGGAGGCGCACTGAAGGGAAGATGGGGCGATGCGGGAGGATCGGGGGGATTGTGAGGCTGATGGGAGCGAGGCTGGAATGGGGGAAGATGTGAGTGGGGGGCACTGCGAGGGAAGGGGCTGTGGGGGAGACTGGTGGGGGAGAGAGGCAAAAACCCAGCCCAACACCCCCCCACCCTGCTCCCAGTGTGTGTTATTGTCAGACACCCCCGTGCTGGCGGGCTCTGTGTCTCATGAGTTTGCGAGTCTGCCTAGGGCCCTGGTCTGATTTCTGGGCAGGATTCACATCTCAGCCCCACCAGAGTCGCTGCTGCTTTGGGCAGGCAGGGAGTGTGGATGGGCCAATGGGCTCCGCCTCTGCCTGCCTGTCCCTGGGGGCTGCTGCAGGAGTCCAGGGCAGCTCATTCTTCAGGTGATGCCACCAGAGAGCTCCTGCTGTTCCTCAGGGAGAGGAGTTTACAGGGCAGTGGGGGGAAGTCCCCCAAAGTGGCCCCTTTAGTTCGGCTTTTTTTCTAGCATTTGGCTCAGAGATGCTGTTAATGGGAGGATATGAAGAACCTGGGGGGAATCGGGGTGTGACATAGACTGAAGCCCCTTCTGTAACCTCCCCCATCGCCTCTCTCGTCCCGACAGGCTGAGGAATCACGTCCATTCTTCGGTCCAGATGGGCCAGTCTTCCAGGACGCAGGGAAGGGAAATGTCTGTGATGGAGCCAGCTTGGGTAGGAGATTTTCAGGGAGCTCCTGGGAGGGCGGGGGCAGGAAGGAGACCTGCTAATTTTCTGAGTGGCCCACTGGTGATGGAGGAGGGGAGACGAGCCATTCCCCCATTTCTCAAACAGGATACAACCCCGTTGCACAGGGCTGGGAACATTTTCCAGGCTCCCAGTGCTGGAGTGAGACCCCACTAGCCTGAGGCTGCTGTGAAATACGCAGGGAAGCTGTTGGGATTCCTGTCCCTGTCCCTGGCTCAGAGCTCTGCTTCCCGCATCAGCCAGTGGCTGGCAGGTGTATGGGAAATGAGAAGACCCTGCCCTGCTCCATGTGCTGGGGGGACAAGGAGCTCTCACCTTCTCCCACCCCCTGAAGCCTCCTGGCTGCTCTGAGCAGGGCGGGGGTGAGACTCTGCTACTCTGGCCCTCCCAGAGCTTCCATTTCTTTATCTTTCCTCCCACGTCACTAGTGGGATTGTGGCTGGAGCAGCAAGTAATGACGGGACCTTTTGGTGTTTCAGATGCCGGTGAGCTTCGAGGAGGTGGCTGTGTATTTCACCCAGGGGCAGGGGGCTCTGCTGGACCCCACTCAGAGAGCCCTCTACAGAGATGTCATGCTGGAGAACTACGAGACAGTGACCTCACTGGGTAAGGGATTCCCGTCCCCTCAGATACTGGAAGCCGTGGGGTCTGTGTGTCTCTATCTGGTCAGGTTCTTCCCATATCAGTTAGATCAGAGGTGAGTGGGTTCCATAATGCACAGCTGCCGTGTGAGAGAGAGTTGCGTCTCCCTGCCCCCTCCAGTGGGACGTGGGTGTCAAAACCCAATGGACAAGCTAAATCATCCTCACCCCTCCAGCTTTCAAAGGGGCATAATCCAGCATTGTCCTGTCTGTGCTGTTTCTCGGCTGCACACACAATCCCTGTTCACCTCCCTCGTTGGGACTAGCTCCAGCCCTGGGGAGGGCTCTGGGCTCTGCAGGTTTAGAAGGAGGCAGTGGTTTAAGTGCAGAGCCCTGTGTGAGTCAGCAAGGCCCCCAGAGCGCACAGATCCTGGGAACGCCTAATGAAAGTGTAGTAATAATTCAATTCACTTCCCTAGACAACTTCCTCTGCGCAAGGGGGCTCAGTGACCATTTTCCACTCCTCTTGGATTCCACGTTCCTCCAGCAGAGCACAGGGACAGGTTCCACTCACAGAATGTCCTTTCTGACAAATACTCCACCAATGCTCCATGCACCCTGATCTGGTCTGATTTCACCCTCTATTCAGGATTCCCCCTTCCCAAACCTGAGCTGATTGTCCAGCTGGAACAAGGGGAAGAGCCATGGGTGCCCGATCTCTGGGCCTGCAAGGAAAGAAGTGTTCCAAGATGCACCCATACAGGTGAGGAGTGTCAGAGAAACCATCTAGGGAATGAAGGAAAAAGCTGAGTATCCCCAAATATGGTGTGAGTAAACACCCTCAGTTCTTCCTCGTTTCAGCCAGGACAGGGCTGCAGTCATCAGATATAGCTCACACCATTCCAGGATTTTGCGTCCCAGCTATCCTTCCTAGTGAGTGTATGGGTGGGATGTGGAGGAGGAGTCCAATTGCTCAGTCTTTGTGTTGGGTTTTCCCTTTTTGCTATTCCTCTTTCTACCCAGCACAATGACTCCTGTCTGGATTGTGTCTCTCCCACCAGGTGCTGAGCGAGGGAGTGAGAATGAGGAGGGGAATCATCATGAGGAAGTTCCCGGGGAAGTGGAACCGCAGGGGACCTTTGTGGAAAGAGCTGAAGGGAATTTTCCCCAGTGCTTCGAAGACGAAGAATCCTGGGGAAGTTGGCACAGGTCAGAGAGGCTTCTGGGAAACTATCCGGGGAAGAAAGTGGGTGAATCTATTAATGATGGGGGAAGAGGAGTATCCAGGAGTGCAGCAGGCAAATCCCAAGGAAGAGACACCTTGGCCCTACCTTCAGTGTAGGAAAGAATTCATTGCGAGCTCACAGCTTGTGACACATCAGACAATCCATACTGGAGAGAAACTCCTTCAATGCTTGGACCATGGGGAAAGCTTCAGTAAGCTCTCAGATCGTAATAACAACGGGAGAAGTCACAGTGGAGAAAAACCCTCTCAATCCCTCGAGTGCGGGAAATGTTTCATTTCGAAGACACAAATAATTAGACATCAGGCAATCCACACAGGAGAGAGACCCCACAAGTGCTTGGAGTGTGGGAAAAGTTTCATAAGACGGTCACACCTTGTTCAACATCAGAGAATCCACATGGGAGAGAGACCCCACAAGTGCTTGGAGTGTGGGAAAAATTTCAAACAGAAGTCACAGCTCGTTTATCATCAGGCAATCCACACGGGAGAGAGACCCTACAAGTGCTTGGACTGGTGGAAAAGTTTCTTAAGCAGGTCTCACCTTGTTCAACTTCAGGCAATCGACACAGGAGAGACTCCAGAGGTGCTTGGACTGTGGGAAAAGTTTCATATGGAGGTCTGACCTCATTAAACATGGAAGAATCTACACAGGATCTAAACTTCTGTGACACGTTGCAAGAAAGGATTAAGCAACTTGCATGTAATTGATTCGCTAGGGGTAGTGGCTGAAAGATGTAGAGAATGTTTATAGCTGAAATCACCAAAATGTGTTTTGCAAGGTTAGTGTTAATTGGATCTGTTCCGCTCTCCTGCTCGGACATTTTCTGTGGGGATCCCAGAGATGGAAAGGAGCAGGTGTTACCATCTTGGCTACCAATCCCCACGGGGACTCTCTACACTCGCAATTCTCAAACTGTGGGCAGAGCCTCCCAATGGAGGGACAGGAATGTGTCAAGGGAGGTGTGACCTCTGTGTGGTCATTGTTTTTTAAAGAGCACTGGCTGTCGGCCTCAGGTGGCTGGGGCTCATGAAGAAGGAACAGGCCCATGTGGGAGGTGGGGATAAATGCTCAGGCTCTGAAACCCAGGTGGAGAAGCAGCACAGAAGTAGGTATCAGTGGGGTGATAAGTCTGCTATGAACAGCGATATTGAGGAATATCACTTTTCATGTGGCCACCGTCACTTCTGTGCTGCTGCTACTGGAGGGCTTCAGAGCCAGGCACATCGCCACCACTACATTTAGAAAATGATAAGTCTTCTCCAAAGTATGTCCTGTGAGGTATCATAGGGAAAGTCATCGCCTGCTGAATATTATTGTCCTGTTAAAATGTGTCTATCAGCACTGTCCATGGAGCTCAGAGAGTTTGCTGTATGTTTGTTACATGCTGTAAAGCTGGAAAACACCCACAGATGAGCTCCCCAGAGACAATGGCACCTGCATACCAGCTAGGTGCTAAGTGGCCAGTAATTGCTCAGCCGGCCCTTCACCAGCTGTGGAGCCAGGAACAAGAGAGTTACAATTCACCGGAAGGACGGCTGGACGCTCACTTAGGCCAGGGACTGATTGTCACCTGCCCCCCGGCTGGGGGGTGAACCTCAAAGAGGAGAGTGGTACAAAAGCACAATGGAGAATTGCCTCCATTTTCCCCTCTCCTCTCTCATCTTTCCAGAAGGCAAGAATATGAGTTGAAACGCAACAGGGGCCGTGGAGTGGGGAGGATGGACCAAGGCTGGAAGGATATCCAGCCCCTGGGTACTCAGAACTGTGAACTGTCTGCAACAGCAGGTGGGGGGCACAAACCTCCTTGCTTTACATTTTCCTTAAATTGGTAACATGTAGGATTTAAAATACATTTTATAATTTTGTAGTTTTAACTGATTCTGACCTTTTATATCTTTCTCCCTTGTAATCCCTGAAAACCCCCTTGCTCCAGTTACTAAAGTGATTTTAGTTTTTTGTCTGGACCTGTGTGTTTTCATTGAAATGTTTGAGGGATTTGACTGGAGAGAACAAGGCTGTGGCCTAATCCGGCCCCTCTGTGGGGGTGACCCACTAAAGACTGAGATTGTCCAGCGCAGTGAACAGACTGAACTGTCCAAGATGCACTTTCCCGCGGTGCAAGGCTGGGAGTTGAAAACTGGGTGATGTTGCTGTGTCGTTTGGTAAGTTCCTGAGTGTCTGGCTAGTCACACTCAGTACAGTGCAGCCAGGAGTGACTTTGAAGGCTGGTGGCTGTGTGTGAGCAGAGCCTGGAGGGGTTTGTTGTTCACACAGGGAAGCAGCAGAGTGGATTTGATTTAAATCACTAGTCAGGAAGACTCCATTTAATCATGGTTTTCTACATAAAAAGATATTCTTGTTGGTTGTTATAACCTTAGTACATATTCTTCACAATGCAGAGATAGATGTAGGTTTCATTTTTGGAAGGTACGCACTATACATTTTTAAACCGTGATTTATTTTGAAAACTGTTCAGATGAGTTTTACAGCTATATCAGACCATGAATGTTTGGTTATTTCATTTAATTTCATTAGGTTGTTTCATTGTTAGGTTATTTCATTCGTGCCATGTTGTATTAGGAGGAGAACATCACCAGACAGACATTTAAATAACAGAAAACTGATTTTCTTGATTTTTTTTTTAAAAAGTCATTGATTTTTATTTATCCTTGGATAAAACATGCCCTGGGATGGATAATTAAGCAGCTCAACAGTCCAGATTGTACCGTGGGGTATGTCTCACACCCGCTGTCTCCTGGACCCACATGGCACCATTGGGCTTTCTTCATCCTGACCCTGAAAGGGAAACTGAGCAGGGCAAAGCAGAGAAGAGGAACCAGCCAACATCCTCAACTGCTTTGGCTAAATCCTGAACTGTCCCTGATATGTGGAACTTGAAGTTCTGCCGCCAGCCTTCCCCACACACGTCTGTTTCCTTCCCAATGGTCAGGGGTGAAAGTATCTGAAAGGACTTAGCGATATGCCGGAGTCCTGAGCAGGGGGAGGTGCCTCAACCAGAATTGGTGGGGTCTTCATATCCCTGGGCCCTTTACATTGAGATTTAACGGGCCCGCGACTCTGGCTGTGATAGCAGTGGCTGAGAGCCTCAGGCTCTTTAAATCATAGCAGGAGCTGCGGCAGCGGCCAGGAGCCCCGGGGCTCGGGCAGTGATGTAAACGGCCCAGGGCTCTGCTGCAGTAATGGCAGCCAGAGCTCCTGGCCCATTAAATCGCTGCCAGAGCCCTGCTGCCAGAGCCCCAGGGTAGCAGCAGCAGCTGGGAGCCCCAGGATTTGGGCAGTGATTTAAAGGGTCCAGGACTCCATAAAACAGGAGACTGAACCTAAAGCTGGGGAGCCTGGAGTATAAAAGCGGGTTCTGTAGTGAATAAGAAAACAGGAGAGGAAAAGTGGGTACCTGCAAAACCTTAAAGAGAAGAGATCATTAACCTGTATCAGTCAATGGCCCACCGGGGAATAGAAAATACTCTCTTTTAAGGTAAAAACACTTTGGAATACGGCCTAAAGTGCAAGAAGATGTAGAAAATTTGGTTAAAAACTGCGTAAGGTGTGCAGCAGATGGGAATAGACCACCGAATTTGGGACCCTTGTGGCACCAAAGACTTGCAGGGCCATGGAGTAGAATACAGGTTGATTATATTAAGAGCCAAAGAGGGAATCAGTATTTATTAGTGGTAATAGATTCTTTTTCTGATTGGGTGGAGGCAATTTCCACCAGGAATCATTCTGTAGAGACCACCACCAAGAAGTTGTGGAAAGTCCTGTTTAGTAGCTATGGGACTCCAAAAGTAATTGGTTCAGATGATGGGGCACATTTTATAGGAAAAGTAATTATAAAAATATTAAAAGCTTTAGGAGTAAAGCAACAACTACCTATCCCCACCATCCTGAGTCGGCAGGGTCAGTAGAAAGGATGGATCAGACTATCAAGCAAGCACTTCACAAAGTGGTGTACGTTACTGGCAAAGGTTGGGACAATAAATTACCAGTGGTGTTGGCAGCCATCCGGAGCCATGATGGATTGGATACTGACTACCAGCTGTATCACATTCTCTTTGGAAGGTCTATGAGCTTGTGGAACCCTTTATTATATGGAGGAGGAGGAGGAGTCTCTGTTGTCCTGGGCCTTCATCTGCAACTCCAAGGAGACAGTCTTGGGCAGGAAGCCATGATCCAAGGGGCGCCATTTCCTCCAATTCTTACACAGTTTTAAAGCCGTCCCGCTGGTGTTATTTCCTTTCTTGCCGATTCTTTATTTTTTTCCAGAGACATGAAGAAACAGGTTTTTTATAAGCAGTTCTTTTTGACCAATTCACCCTTCAGTTTTGTATTTTGGTTGCCAAAATGCCAAACTTGCATTCATGTCGAAACAAACTCCAGCCGCACTAGGTCGCAAGACCTAATACATGTTACTTGGATATATGGGTTATATGTGTACATATCCCAACATTGCTTGCGTCTCCCAAGGGGGCTCAGTGACCCTGTGTGATGTTATTGATATAATCTGGGACCATATAGAATATAGTTTCAACCAAGGTCCTGTAGTGTCACCAAATCTTATGTAAAGGGGGGTCATATAAGGTGTCTAAAACCAGGTTATGGGTTGCTAGTTATAATTATGCTGTCTATATATATGTATCATTTTGTAGTTGAAGTTATAAGTATTGGCTCTATACTGTCTGTATTTCAAATTTGGGCTGTGCTTCTGGGAAACATGCCAGACAAGTTGGTGTTAGCTCTGTCTAGCCTGCTTGATGGCCCATTAAGAACCATCAGCTATACAACTGACCCATTGAGAAAAGGCAGATAGGCCTTGTAACTCAGCAAAGTATGCAGGGACTTGCCCATGTGACTCCAGACTCCATTTTGCTGTAATTTTCCACAATAAGGACAAAGAGGTTCTTACACCTGGAAAAAGCCTATATAAGGCTGATGCCTCATCTCCATCTTGTCTTCAATCCTGCTTCTTACCTCTGGAGGAACTTTTCTCCAAACTGAAGCTCTGAACAAAGGACTGAGGACCCATCCCAGCGGGGGTTGTACTCCAGAGACTTGATTAAAACCTGCAGTTTACTCCATCACTGCTACAAGCCTGGACTAAGAACTTTGCCATTACTGTATATAATTGATTCCATTTAACCAATTCTAGCCCTCATCTCTACTTTTTTCCTTTATGAATAAACCTTTAGATTCTAAAGGATTGGCAACAGCGTGATTTGTGGGTAAGATCTGATTTGTATATTGACCTGGGTCTGGGGCTTGATTCTTTGGGATCAAGACGACCTTTTTCTTTTATTGGGGTGTTGGTTTTCATAACTATTTATCCCCAGGACGAGTGGCACTGGTGGGGAGACTGGAACGTGTAAGGAAATTGCTTGTGTGACTTGTGGTTAGCTAGTGGGATGAAACCAAATTCCTCTTTGTCTGGCTGGTTTGGTTTGCCTTAGAGGTGGAAAAACCGCAGCCTTGGGCTGTAACTGCCCTGTTTAAGCAATTGGTCCTGAATTGGCACTCTCAGTTGGCTGCTGCTAGAACCGCTTCATCACACCCTGTTTTCATCCTCTGGAATTGAATTATCCCTCAGCTGGCTGAGGGCTCTGGCTTTACCCAGCGCCCCTCTCCCCTCCCCCCAGGAGCTCAGAGCTGCGCGGAGTCCCTCCCTGCCTGTGGCAGGGTCCCTATGAGACCAGCCAGAGCCAGGAGCAAAAGTTTGTAGCATGTGAGTAAGCAGGGCTGGGGGAGTCAGGCCCGGCAGGGGGGTTGAGCAAGGCTGGGAACAGGCTCTGGAGGCTGGGAAGAGGTGGGTTGGAGCTAAGCTTGGTAGAACCGGGCATAGGACTTTGTGGAGTGGAGGAGGAGGAACCAGGAGAGGATGGCTGGGGCGAGCCGGCCTGGGAAGGGAAATGAGCCGGGGAGGGGGTGTCTTTATATGACTCGGTGAGCTAGCAGCCATAGGCGCTGACTCCATGAGTGCTCTGGGACTGGAGAACCCATGGGGAAAAATTAGAGGGTGCTGTGCACCCACCAGCAGCCAAGCTCCCTGCCTCAGCTCACCTCACCCCCACCTTCTCCCATGAGCTCGCCGCATCTCTGCTTCTCCTCTCAGACAGCTGTTTCATGGTGTAAGAAGCTCCGGGATGGAGGGGGGAGGAGTGGGAATGTGGCGTGCTCAGGGGAGGAGGCGGGGAAGAGGTGGGGCTGGGACAGGGATTTGGGGAAGGGGTTGGAATAGGGGCAGGAAGGGGGTGGAGTTGGGGCAGGGACTTTGGGGAAGGGATTGGAACGGGGGTGGGGTAAGGAAGGGGTCCAGCACCAGCAGAAGTCTGGGCCTATGCTAGCAGGGAATGTGCTGGGGCTTCCTGGGGAGCAGGCTGGTGCCTCCAGAGGGAGCAGATGTTCCGAGCTGCCCCATTCTGCATCTGCACATCTCTTGCCTGTGCCTGCTGCTCTGCAGGCAACTCCCTGCAATCTCCTTTTCACTCTGCCTCCCTGTGCTCTGAAGTTTAAGCCCAGATGCCAAGGATCCTCTTTGGCCTTTTCTCTCCCCTTCCTTCCCCAGCAGGGATCAGCAGCAGATGTGGGCTGGGAGGAGGGAGAGGTACACACATAACCTGGCTGGGGAGGAGGGAAAGTTAAAGGAAAAGAAAGTGGCTTTTGCTTTTCTTGCTCATGGGTGGGGTGGGATAGTTCAGTAGTTTGAGCAGTCACCTGCTCAGCCCAGGGTTGTGAGTTCAATCCTTAAGGGGGTCATTTAGGGATCTGGGGCAAAATTTGTTTGGTCCTGCTTTGAGCAGGGGGTTGGACTAGATGACCTCCTGAAGTCCATTCCAACCCTGATATTCTATGATTAACAAAATGCCTCTGTCAAGAGGAAACTGAAATTAAAACAAAAGGCAGGGAATGTACCCATAGGCACCAACTTTTCCTGGTGCCAGGGGGTGCTCAAGCCCCCTGGCCCAACCTCAACTCCATCACTGCCCCCCCACCACACCCCCATTCCAACTCCTGTCCCAAAGTCCCTGCCCCAACTCCACCCCCTCCCAGCCCCTATTGGACTCCTTCCCCAAATCCATGCCTCAGCCCCCACTCTTCCCCATTCTCTCCCAGCACTTGCTGCCATGAAACAGCTGTTTTGCAGCAGCAAGACCTGGGAGCTGGGTGGAGAAGCAGAGCCACAGGATGCTCAGGGGAGGAGGCAGAGGCAGAGCAGAGGTGGAGGTGAGCTGGGGTCAGGAGGTGGGCCAGAGAGCTGCCAGTGGATGCAGAGCACCCACCAAGTTTTCCCCATGAGTGCCCCAGCCCCAGAGCACCCATGGAGTCAGTGCCTATGGTTGTACCTGGAGCAGAAAAGCAGCAATCAGGGCTGCAGAATGCAAGGGAGGGAGGGACCTCTTAGCTGGGAAAGATGGATTCACTCTTAAGAAGGCTGGAGTAGCTGAACACTTTTATTTTGGGGAAAAGGACATGGTCTGTTTTATTTTCTTGAGGATCCAAGTATCTGCAGCTCTGTCTCTCCAGCTGGAAGCATTTTGAATGAGGGAGAGTTCTAAACAGCGTAGAGTCGAGTGCAGGGTGACCAGACGTCCCGATTTCATCAGTACTGTCCCGATATTTACTCGTTTGTCCCACATCCCAACTGAACTTCGGTCAGGATGCGAATTGTCCCGATATTTTGCCCTCGCGCACCCCCTCTACCCCATCCCCGCCTCGACACCACCCCTCCCTCTCCCATTGGATCCCTCCCCAAATTCCTGCCCTTGCCCCACCCCCAGCCCTGCCCCCTCACTACCCCATTGGATCCCTCCCCAAATTCCCACCCTGGCCCCGCCTCTTCCCCAAGGACGCCACATTCCTCCTCCTCCTCACCCCTCAGCTGTATGGCAGCGCAAGTGCTAGAGGGAGGGGGGAGAAGCAGGACGCAGCAGCCAGCTCAGGGGAGATGGCGGCACAGCGGAGGGGAGCTGGTGCAGAGGGATAGGGCCGGCTTTAGGAACTGTGGAGCCCAATTCAAACAGTTTCGATGGGGCCCCAGCAGGGATGACTTTTAAAAAAGTGTAAAAAAACACGTGGGGCTTGTACTCACCAGGGGGTGCTCGAAGTCTTCGGCGGCGAGTCCTTCACTCGCTCCAGATCTTCAGCGGCACTGAAGGACCCACTGCCGAAGTGCCGCTGAAGATCCGAAGTGCCACCAGGTGAGTAACAATTAAAAAGGCGCCTCTAGCAAGGGAAGGGATTCTCACTGGGCGCGGGGCCCTCTTAGGCGCGGGGCCCAATTCGGGGGAATTAGTGGAATAGACCTAACGCCAGCCCTGCAGAGGGGTGGCGGGTGAAGCTGCCGGTGGGTGCTATGCTCCAGTGGCACTTTTGCTTCTGTTTTTGTTTTTTCCTCTGCCGCCAGCTCTTGCTTTTTTGGTTTTTTGGTTTTTTTGCTCCACCAGCACCCTCCTACCCCGCCCACATCCTGATATTTCATGTCTCTCATCTGGTCACCCTAGTCAGGTGGGATTTTAAAGGACCCTTCCAGAATGCAGCACATGCTTCCTCACCTATGGGCAAGACCTTCAAAAACTGCCTCAAATCATCCTAACCAAGAGCCACTCTTCAAATGAGGCTTGGCCGGCACTGTTGAAACCGTGTGCTGAGTTACCCAGTACAGTCCCACAGAGCCGCGTGTGGCAACCAGGTATGGGATTGTCTACGCTGCCACATTGCTGAGAAAGCTCTTGTCTTTCCCAGGTACTTTAAAAAACTCCCCTCCCCCATCCGAGAGACAAAAGTTTTGCCGCAGCAAGTGGCAGTGTGAACACAGTTTTGTCAGCAGCGCGAACGCCGCTTGTGGGGCTGGAAGTATTTTGCCGACAAAGAGCATCTACACACGCCGGCTTTTAGCGACGAGGCTGTATGGACACAGCCTGGTCCCTAAAACACGCCGTGGTGTAGACAAGCCCTGTGTGAATCAGGGCAGAAAGAAAACACTGGTGCCTGAAGAGAATTCCTGTTCTTACTACATGGCGCACCCCAAGCACTGCTGGGCTGTTCAGGCCTAGAGGGAAATGTTCCATTTTAAGGAGAATGAAAGGCCATTTGGGAGGTGATGGCCCAGAGCCCTGGCCGGGGAAGGGCCCGGTGAGGGCTGGACTCAGCCATTGGTATCAGCTATTTTGGGTCCTGGCTGACATGCCAGCCACCATGTAAAATGTTTCCCTGTGGCCTTTTGACATGCACACAGAGGTATGTCACTGCCAAGTCCCTCTCCTAGGAGGGGAGGGGGAAGTCTGCAGGGTGATCGCCCACCTCCATGCAGCCAGGGGCCAATGCTTGCCACTACCAGTCTGGAGCCTCCACATGTATGTACTGACCAGGGCCCAGGGGGCCATCCACAAAGTAGGCAGCTATGTAGGACACCAGGAAGTTTGGGGCACCAAAGCCGCTGCCCTTGCTTTGCCCCACCCCGCCTCTTCCTGCCCCAGCCCTGCCCTCACTTCACCCCTTCCCCAAAGCCCCTGCCCTTGCTTTGCCCCACCCTGCCTCTTCCTGCCCCTGCTCCACCCCAGCCGTGCCCCTGAGGACTCTGCAGCAGCGCCTGGGCTACACTCACCGGTGGTAAGAAGGACAGAGACCTGGCCCTAGCCATCCCCCCCCGTGAGTGCTGAGGAGTGGTTCCTCCCAGTCTCCCAAGCCAAACCCCTGTGGAGGCCTGGGGCTTACCCCCCTCCATGGAGGTCTGCCCCCCTACAGGGGGGTTGCGTAGGGGCCCATAATAGCTAGGGACAGCCCTGGTATTGACAAATGAAATGGACAAAATTTTAAAATATTGTGTACAGAATTTTTAATTTTTTGGTGTTGAAAGCCCTCAGGAATATGGTATGGAGAGTTGGGGGGTGAGTGGCTGTGACGGGGTGCTGGACAGTGTGGGGAGTCTGTGGGTGGGAGGCTGTCATAAACAGATAGCTAAGGGTTAATGTCTCTTTCACCTGAAGCACCTGACCAGAGGACCAATCAGGAAACCGGATTTTTTCAACTTTGGGTGGAGGGAATTGTGTGTCTGAGTCTTTTGTCGCCTGCCTGCTTTCTCTGAGCTTTGGAGAAGTAGTTCTACTTTCTAATCTTCTGTTTCTAAGTGTAAGGACAAAAAGATCAGATAGTAAGTTCTATGGTTTCTTTTCTTTGGTATTTGCATGAATATAAGTGCTGGAGTGCTTTGATTTGTATTCTTTTTGAATAAGGCTGTTTATTCAATATTCTTTTAAGCAATTGACCCTGTGTTGTATCATCTTAATACAGAGAGAACATTTGTATGTAATTTTCTTTCTTTTTATATAAAGCTTTCTTTTAAGACCTGTTGAAGTTTTCTTTACTTCAGGGAAATTGAGTCTGTACTCACCAGGGAATTGGTGGGAGGAAGGAATCGGGAGATCTGTGTGTTGGATTGCTAGCCTGATTTTGCATTCCCTCTGGGGGAATAAGAAAGTACTTTTTGTTTCCAGGATTGGGAACAGAGAGGGAGATTCACTCTGTTTGGATTCACAGAGCTTGTGTCTGTGTATCTCTCCAGGAGCACCTGGAGGGGGGAAGGGAAAAAGGATTATTTCCCTTTGTTGTGAGACTCAAGGGATTTGGGTCTTGGGGTCCCCAGGGAAGGTTTTTCAGGGGGACCAGAGTGCCCCAAAACACTCTAATTTTTTGGGTGGTGGCAGCAGGTACCAGGTCCAAGCAGGTAACTAAGCTTGGAGGATTTCATGCTAACCCCCATATTTTGGACGCTAAGGTCCAAATCTGGGACTAAGGTTATGACATGGTGTAGCAGTGGTGGGAGATAGACAGAATCCAGAAGCCAGTAGAAATATTATATTTTTCTTTTCTCTGCTAAGGGCTTTTTAGCAGAGAGAAACAGTTGGTTTTAAAAGGGAACCAGAGAGAATTTTTTTTCTGCTCTCTCTGGCAGTTTGTGGCTTGCATGTTAAGCGAGAAGCCATTAAGAGACTGTTGAGGGTCTTTTGTCATGCAATAGCCCTCCCATTAGGAGGCAAGTACCAGCACTTATAGGCATGCAAATAAAGTGGTTTTTCTGGTTTCCCTTCATTGAACATTAGCTAGAGAGAGAAAGGGAAAAAAGCACTGTTGCTAGGCAGACTCCAGGAGGCAAGAGAACCTGCAGTTCAGAAGATAAACACCGGAGGGCACCCCAACACAAGAAAACAGGAACCATGACTTCGAAGGCAAAAATTGAGGCCGAAGAACAAATCAAAGAAGCTGAACACAGGCGAGAGATGAAAAAACACAAACAGGAACTGGAAATAAAACAAAAAGAGATGGAGATGAAAGAAAAGGAAGAAAGCATGAAACTGGCAGCCTTCCAAAGAGAACAGGCAGCCCAAGAGGCAGCACACAAAAGAAAACTAGAAGAAGAAGAGGTGGCCTACCGAAGGAAACAAGCAGAAGAAGAGTTGGCCCACAGAAGGAAGCAAGAAGAAGAAGAGGCGGCCCACCGCTGAGACATGGAAAAACACCAAAAAGAAATGGAAAAACAACAAAAAGAAATGGAAAAACAACATGAAGAGAAGGAAAAACAGAGAAAACATGAACTGGACTTGGCAAAAGCTGGGCTGCATGTGCCAGCCAACCCTAACAACCCGGCGCCAAATATTGCTCCACAGCACAGGAAATTTCCCACCTACAAGGCAGGTGATGACACCGAGGCCTTCTTGGAAAAATTTTGAAAGAGCCTGTCTTGGGTACAACATCCCCGAAGACCAGTACATGGTAGAATTGAGGTCACAGCTCAGTGGACCTTTAGCAGAGGTGGCAGCTGAAATGCCTAAGCTGCAAATGAATGACTATAAACTTTTTCAAACCAAGGCCAGATACCGAATGGGGATAACCCCAGATCATGCCCGTCGGCGCTTCAGAACCCAAAAGTGGAAACCCGAGGTGTCATTTCCCAAACAGGGTCGAGGAACCATAAACCCCCTACAGGCCAAGGTGGATGCTATCCAAAAGTGGCCTGTCCCACGGTCCAAGAAGCAGGTCCAATCCTTCTTAGGCTTGGCCGGATACTACAGGCGATTTGTACCCCACTACAGCCAAATCGCTGCCCCACTGACCGACCTGACCAAAAAGACCCAGCCAAATGCCTTTACCCAACTTAAGGCAACGCTCATGTCTGACCCTGTGCTCAGGGCCCCGGATTTTGACAAGCCATTCCTAGTAACCACAGATGCATCTGAGCGTGGTATAGGAGCAGTGCTCATGCAGGAAGCAACAGATCACAACTTCCATCCTGTCGTGTTTCTCAGCAAGAAACTGTCTGAAAGGGAAAGTCACTGGTCAGTCAGTGAAAAGGAATGCTATGCCATTGTGTACGCCCTGCAAAAGCTACGCCCATATGTTTGGGGACGGCGGTTCCAACTACAAACTGACCATGCTGCACTAAAGTGGCTTCATACTGCCAAGGGGAACAACAAAAAACTTCTTCGTTGCAGTTTAGCTCTCCAACATTTTGTTTCAGCACATCACAGGAGCTTCTAACAAAGTAGCTGATGCACTCTCCCGTGACAGTTTCCCAGAATTCAGTAGTTAAAAAGTTTTCTTAAAATGTATAAGTCTGTTAGTTATATACTTAGTAGTATATGTAAAGGTGCATGTGTTGTATTAATCTGTTTATTTTCAAGTTCTAGAAGGAAATCGCCGCCAGTGAGCTTCCCCACTGTCTGCAATTTGGGGGGCGTGTCATAAACAGATAGCTAAGGGTTAATGTCTCTTTCACCTGAAGCACCTGACCAGAGGACCAATCAGGAAACCGGATTTTTTCAACTTTGGGTGGAGGGAATTGTGTGTCTGAGTCTTTTGTCGCCTGCCTGCTTTCTCTGAGCTTTGGAGAAGTAGTTCTACTTTCTAATCTTCTGTTTCTAAGTGTAAGGACAAAAGATCAGATAGTAAGTTCTATGGTTTCTTTTCTTTGGTATTTGCATGAATATAAGTGCTGGAGTGCTTTGATTTGTATTCTTTTGAATAAGGCTGTTTATTCAATATTCTTTTAAGCAATTGACCCTGTGTTGTATCATCTTAATACAGAGAGAACATTTGTATGTAATTTTCTTTCTTTTTATATAAAGCTTTCTTTTAAGACCTGTTGAAGTTTTTCTTTACTTCAGGGAAATTGAGTCTGTACTCACCAGGGAATTGGTGGGAGGAAGGAATCGGGGAGATCTGTGTGTTGGATTGCTAGCCTGATTTTGCATTCCCTCTGGGGGAATAAGAAAGTACTTTTTGTTTCCAGGATTGGGAACAGAGAGGGAGATTCACTCTGTTTGGATTCACAGAGCTTGTGTCTGTGTATCTCTCCAGGAGCACCTGGAGGGGGGAAGGGAAAAAGGATTATTTCCCTTTGTTGTGAGACTCAAGGGATTTGGGTCTTGGGGTCCCCAGGGAAGGTTTTTCAGGGGGACCAGAGTGCCCCAAAACACTCTAATTTTTTGGGTGGTGGCAGCAGGTACCAGGTCCAAGCAGGTAACTAAGCTTGGAGGATTTCATGCTAACCCCCATATTTTGGACGCTAAGGTCCAAATCTGGGACTAAGGTTATGACAGAGGCCACTTGGCATGGGGTTGCTGGGCATAAGAGTGTGGGGGGACCTGGGCAAGACAGCGGTGTGGCAGGCACACGGGCAGAGCAGGGCTGGGGTTGGGGGCACAGGTGGCAGGGAAGTGCAGGGGTTAAGTTGAAAGTGGCACTCTGGAGAGGTTGGGGTGAAGGTGAAAAAATGTAGGGGTTAGGGACACAGTGTAGGAGTTAGGGTGCAGAAGGGGCAAGGATTAGTGGCAAAGGGGGTGCAGAATGGATACCCTGCATGGGCCAAGGGAATAGGCCCTGAGGCTGGCCCTGCACCCTGGTGGATATGAGGGTGGGTTTCTGCTGTCACCCTTCCCCTCATCCATCATTTTTCTTTCCCCCCGCCCTCTTTACTTCCTCTCTTTCTGCTTTTGCTTCTCTCTCCCACGAGTCTGGCTCAGCCAGCCCAGCCACCTACAACTTTTCCACCAATGCTGGTAGGGTGACCAGATGTCCCAATTGTATAGGGACAGTCCCGCTATGTGGGGCTTTGTCTTATAAAGGTGCCTATTACCCCCCATCCCCGGCCTGTCCTGATTTTTCACAATTGGTGTCTGGTCACCCAGTGCTGGTAACATGGGCCCAAGGCTGAGCACAGGATCCTATTGACCGCTAGGACCCAGGGGCAGCCGGGAGGCGGCTGTGGGGCAGCGAGCGCTGGGCTCCGGCCCGGCAGCAGGAAGTGACTCGCAGCCGCTGCGGTGACTCTGGCTCCCAGGCTCCTGGCGAGATCCCCGAGCCCCGGCGGCTGGTGCTGGGAGCCCGGAGCCCTGGCTGCAGCCGGGAGAGGGGAATCTCCAGCAGGGCCCTTCCCGCTGCTCCCCAGGAGCCTCTCCCAGGGCAGAGCCCCCAGCCCGGCCCGGCCCCTGCCCCGGGGGCCCCGCTCGGAGGGAAGGTGAGAGAGACCCGCCCCCCCGTCATTCCCGGGCTGCAGGGGCCGGAGGCTAAAGAGGTGCAGGGGGTGAGGGCAGGCGGGGGGAGCGGCGTGGGGGCAGGAGGCGGGTGCTGGGGATGCGGGGGACAGGCTGGGTTGGGGGCAGGGGCGCACTGAAGGGAAGATGGGACGATGCAGGGGGATCGGTGGGATTATGGGGCTGAGGGGAGCGAGGCTGGAATGGGGGAAGATGTGAGTGGGGGGCACTGCGAGGGAAGGGGGTGTATGGGGAGGCGGGAGTGGAACAGAGGCAAAAATCCAGCCCCACAGACCCCCACCCTGCTCCCAGCGTATTCTTATTGTCAGACACCCCCATGCTGGCGGGGTCTGTGTCTCACGAGTTTTGGGTTCTGCCCAGGGCCCTGGTCTGATTTCTGGGCAGGATTCACATCTCACCCCACCAGAGTCGCTGCTGCTTTGGGCTGGCAGGGAGTGTGGATGGGCCAATGGGCTCCGCCCCTGCCTGCCTGTCCCTGGGGGCTGCTGCAGGAGTCCAGGGCAGCTCAATCTTCAGGTGATGCCACCGGAGGGCTCCTGCTGTTCCTCAGGGAGAGGAATTTACAGGGCAGTGGGGGGAAATCCCCCAAAGTGGCCCCTTTAGTTCTGCTTTTTTTCTAGCATTTGGATCAGCGATGCTCTTACTGGGAGGGTCTGAAGAGTCTGGGGAGAATCGGGGTGTGACATGGACTGAAGCCCCTTCTGTAACCTCCCGCATCGCCCCTCTCATCCCGACAGGCTGAGGAATCACGTCCATCTTTCAGTCCAGATGGGCCCATCTTCCAGGACGCAGGGAAGGGAAATGTCTGTGATGGAGCCTGCTGCGGTAGGGGATTTTCAGGGAGGTCTTGAGGGGGTGGGGGCAGGAAGGAGACCTGGTGTGAGAAACCTGCTGATTTTCTGAGTGGGCCCATTGGTGATGGGGGAGGGGAGACGAGACATTCCCCCATTTCTCAGACAGGATACAACCCCCTTGCACAGGGCTGGGAACATTTTCCAGGCTCCCGGTGCTGGAGTGAGACCCCACTGGCCTGAGGCTGCTGTGACATATGCAGGGAAGCTCTTGGGATTCCTGTTCCTGTCTCTGGCTCAGAGCTCTGCTTCCCGTATCAGCCTGTGTCTGGCAGGTGTGTGGGAAATGAGAAAACCTTGCCCTGCTCCGTGTGCTGGGGAGACAAGGAGCTCTCACCTTCTCCCACCCTCTGAAGCCTCCTGGCTGCTCTGAGCAGGGTGGGGGTGAGACTCTGCTACTCTGGCCCTCCCAGAGCTTCCATTTCTTTATCCTTCCTCCCCTGTGACTAGCAGGATTGTGGTTGGGGCAGCAGGTGCTGAGTGGGGGACTCTTGTTGTTTCAGATGCCGGTGACCTTCAAGGAGGTGGCTGTGTATTTCACCCAGGGGCAGGGGGCTCTGCTGGACCCCGCTCAGAGAGCCCTCTACAGGGATGTCATGCTGGAGAACTATGAGACGGTGACCTCGCTGGGTAAGGGATTCCCGTGTCCTCAGATACTAGAAGCCGTGGGGTCTGTGTGTCTCTATCTGTTCCTGTTCTTCCCATGTCAGTTAGATCAGAAGTGAGTGGGTTCCATAATGCACAACTGCCATGTGAGGGAGAGTTGCGTCTCCCTGCCCCCTCCAGTGGGACGTGGGTGTCAAAACCCAATGGATAAGCTAAATCATCCTCACTCCTCAAGCTTTCAAAGGGGCATAATCCAGCATTGTCCTGTCTGTGTTGTTTCTCGGCTGCACACACAGTCCCTGTTCACCTCCCTCGTTGGGACTAGCTCCAGCCCTGGGGAGGGCTCTGGTCTCTGCAGGTTTAGAAAGAGGCAGGAGTTTAAGTCCAGAGTCGTGTGTGAGTCAGCAAGGCCCCTAGAGCGCACAGATCCTGGGAACGCCTAGTGAGTGTGTAGTAATAATTCAACTCACCTCCCCAGACAACTTCCTCTGCACAAGGAGGCTCAGTGACCATTTTACACTCCTCCTGGATTCCACGTTCCTCCAGCAGAGCACAGGGTCAGGTTCCACTCACAGAATGTCCTTTCTGACAAATACTCCATGCACCCTGATCTGGTCTTATTTCACCCTCTGCACAGGATTCCCCCTTCCCAAACCTGAGCTGATTGTCCGCCTGGAACAAGGGGAAGAGCCTTGGTTGCCCGATCTCCAGGCCTGCAAGGAACGAAGGCTTCCGAGATGCACCCATACAGGTGAGGACTGACACAGAAACCATCTGGGAGATGAAGGAAAAAGCTGAGCATCCCCAAATATGGTGTGAGTAAGCACCCTCAGTTCTTCCTCGTTTCAGCCAGGACAGGGCTGCAGTCATCAGATATAGCTCACACCATTCCACCCAGCCTCTTATCTGCAGGAGTTTGCTTCCCAGCTTTCCTTCCCTGTGAGTGTTTGGGTGGGATGTGGAGGAGGAGTCCAATTGCTCAGTCTCTGTGTTGGGTTTTCCCTCGATGCTATTCCGTTTTCTCCCCAGCACAATGACTCCTGTCGGGATTGTGTCTCTCCCAGCAGATGCTGAGCGAGGGAGTGACAGTGAGAAGGGGAATCATCATGAAGACATTCCCTGGGAAGTGGAACTTCTGGAGACCTTTGTGGAAAGAACTGAAGGGAATTTTTCCCAGTGCTTCGAACACGAAGAATCCTGGGGATGTTGGCACAGGTCAGAGAGTCTGCTGGGAAACCACCCAGGGAAGAAAGTGAATGAATCTACAAATGATGGGGGAGGAGAGGAGGATCCCGGAGCGCAGCAGACAAATCCCAAGGAAGAGACACCCTGGCACTACCTTCAGTGTGGGAAAGGATTCGCTGTGAGATCACAGCTTGTGACACAGACAATCCGTACTGGAGAGAAACCCCTTCAATGCTTGGACCATGGGGAAAACTTCAATAAGCTCTCAGACCTTAATAGCCACAGGAGAAGCCAGAGTGGAGAAAAACCCTCTAAATCCCTCGAGTACGGGAAATGTTATATTTCGGAGACACAAATAATTAGACATCAGTTAAGCCACACAGGGGAGAGACCCCATAAGTGCTTGGAGTGTGGGAAAAGTTTCATAAGAAGGTCACATCTTGTTCTACATCAGGCAATCCACACAGGAGAGAGACCCCACAAGTGCTTGAAGTGTGGGAAAAGTTTCACAGAGAGGTCAAACCTTATTAAACATCAGGCAGTCCACACAGGAGTGAGACCCTACAAGTGCTTGGACTGTGGGAAAAGTTTCACAAGAAAGTCAAACCTTGTTAAACATCAGGTAATCCACACAGGGGAGAGACCCCACAAGTGCTTGGACTGTGGGAAAAGTTTCATAAGAAAGTCAACCCTTGTTGAACATCAGGCATTACACACAGGAGTGAGACCCCACAGGTGCTTGGATTGTGGGAAAAGTTTCATACAGAGGTCACACCTAGTTCGTCATCAGGCACTACACACAGGAGAAAGACCCCACAAGTGCTTGGAGTGTGGGAAAAGTTTCATACGAAGGTCAGACCTTGTTTATCATCAGGCAATCCACACAGGACAGAGACCCCACAAGTGCTTGGACTGTGGGAAAAGTTTCATGCGAAGGTCACACCTAGTTCGTCATCAGGCATTACACACAGGAATGAGACCCCTGAAGTGCTTGGACTTAGGGGAAAGTTTCATACAAAAATCAAAGCTTGTTCAACATCAGGTACTCCACACAGGAGGGAGACCCCACAAGTCCTTGAACTGTGGGAAATTTTTCACAGAGAGGTCAAACCTTGTTAAACATCCGGCAATCCACACAGGAGAAAGGCCCCAGAAGTGCTTGGTCTGTGGGAAAGGTTATGTACAAAAGTCAGACCTTGTTAAACACCAGGCAATCCACACAGGAGAGAGACCCCACAAGTGCTTGGTCTGTGGGAAAAATTTCATAAGAAGGTCACAGCTTGTTAAACACCAGGCAATCCACACAGGGGAGAGACCCCACAAGTGCTTGGACTGTGGGAAATGTTTCACAGAGAGGTCAAACCTTGTTAAACATCAGGCAATCCACACAGGAGAGAGACCCCACAAGTGCTTGTACTGTGGGAAAGGTTACATACAAAGGTCAGACCTTGATAAACATCAGGCAATCCACACAGGAGAGAGACCCCACAAGTGCTTGGACTGTGGGAAAAGTTTCATAAGCAGGTCACATCTTGTTCAACATCATAGAATCCACACAGGAGAGAGACCCCACAAGTGCTTGGACTGTGGGAAATATTTCACAGAGAGGTCTAACCTTGTTAAACATCAGGCAATCCACACAGGAGAGAGACCCCACAGGTGCTTGCACTGTGGGAAAAGTTACATACAAAGGTCACACCTTGTTGAACATCAGGCAAACCACAGAGGAGAGACTCCAGAGGTGCTTGGACTGCGGGAAAAGTTTCATACTGAGGTCTGACCTCATTAAACATGGAAGAATCCACACAGGATCTAAACTTCTGTGACACATGGCAAGAAAGGATTTAGCAACTTGCATGTAATTGATTCGCTGGGTGTAGGGGCTGAAAGATGGAGAGAATGTTTATAGTTGAAATCACCAAAATGTGTTTTGCAAGGTTAGTGTTAGTTGGATCTGTTCCGCTGTCCTGCTCGAATATTTTCTGTGGGGATCCCGGAGATGGAAAGGAGCAGGTATTACCATCTTGGTTACCAATACCCATGGTGACTCTCTACACTAGTAATTCTTAAACTGTGGGCAGAGCCTCCCAATGGAGGGACAGGAATGTGTTAAGGGAGACGTGACGTCTGTGTGGTGTTTGTTTGTTTTTTAAAGAGCACTGGCTGTGAGCCCCAGGTGGTTGGGGCTCGTGAAGAAGAAACAGGCCCGCCTGAGAGGTGGGGATTAAATGCTCAAGCTCTCAAACCCAGGTGGAGAAGCAGCACAGAAATAGGGGTGTCACTGGGGGGATAAGTCTTCTGTGAACAGCAAAATTGAGGAATATCACTTTTCACGTGGCCATCCGCACTTCTGTGCTGCTGTTGGAGGACTTCAGAGCTGGGCACATCGCCAGCATCACGTTTACAAAATGATAAATCTTCTCCAAAGTACGTCCTGTGAGGTATCATAGGAAAAGTCGTCTTCTGCTGAATATTATTGTCCCATTGAAATGTGTCTATCAGCACTGTCCATGGAGCTTGGAGTGTTTGCTGTATGTCTGTTACATGCGGTAAAGCTGGAAAATGGCCACAGATGAGCTCCCCAGAGACCATGGCACCTGCACACCAGCTAGGTGCTAAGTGGCCAGTAATTGCTCAGCCGGCCCTTCAGCAGCTGTGGAGCTGGGAACAAGAGAGTTACAATTCACCGGAAGGACGGCTGGACGCTCACTTAGACCACAGACTAATTGTCGCCTGCCCTCCGGCTGGGGGGTGAACCTCAAAGAGGAGAGTGGTACAAAAGCACAATGGAGAATTGCCTCCATTTTCCACTCTCCTCTCTCATCTTTACAGAAGGCAACAAGATGGCTTGAAAGGCAACAGGGGCCTTGGACTGGGGAGGACGGACCAAGGCTGGAAGGAAATCCAGCCTGGGTACTCAGAACCGTGAACTGCCTGCAAAAACAGGTGGGGTGCAATCACCGCCTTGCTTCACATTTTCCTTAAATTGGTAAAATTTAAGATTTAAAATGCATTTTATATTTTTATAGTTGGAACCGGTTGTGACCTTTCACATCTTTCTCCCTAGTAATCCCTGAAAACCCCCTTGCTCCAGTTACTAAAGTGATTTTAGTGTTTTGTCTGGACCTGTGTGTTTTCACTGAAGGGTTTGGGGGATTTAACTGGAGAGAACAAGGCTGTGCCCTAATCCGGCCCCTCTGTGCGGGTGTCCCACTAATGACTGAGTTTGTCCAGCCCAGTGACCAGACTGAGCTGTCCAAGATGCACTTTCCTGCAGGGCAAGGCTGGGAGTTGAAAACTGGCTGATGTTGCTGTGTCGTTTGGTAAGTTCCTGAGTATCTGGCTAGTTGCACTCGGTACAGTGCAGCCAGGAGTGACTTTGAAGGCTGGTGGCTGTGTGTGAGCAGAGCGTGGAGGGGCTTGTTGACACAAAGAAGCAGCAGGGTGGATTTGATTTAAATCACTACTCAGGAAGACTCCTTTTAATCATGATTTTCTACATAAAAATATATTCTCGTTGGTTTTTATAACCTTTATACATATTCTTCACAACGCAGAGATAGATGTAGGATTAATTTTTGGAAGGTACACACTATACATTTTTAAACAGTGATTTATTTTGAAAACTTCTCAGATGAGTTTTCCAGCTATATCAGACAAGGAATGTTTGGTTATTTCATTTCATTTAATTTCATTTGGTTGTTTCATTGTTCGGTTATTTCATTCATGCCATCCTGTGTTAGGAGGAGAACATCACCAGACAGACATTTAAATAACAGAAATCTGATTTTCTTGATTATTTTTTTTAAAGTCATTGATTTTTATTCACCCTGGGATAAAACATGCCGTGGGATGGAGGATTAAGCAGTTCAACAGTCCAGATTGTACCGTGGGGTATTTCTCACACCCGCCATCTGGTGGGACCTACATGGCACCGTTGGGCTTTCATCATCCTGATCCTGAAAGGGAAGCTGAGCAGGGCAAAGCAGAGAATGGGAACCAGCCGACATCCTCAACTGCTTCAGCTTCGGCTAAATCCTGAACTGCCTCTGAGATGTGAGACTTTAGGTTCTGCCGCCAGCCTTCCCTCCATGCGTCTGTTTCCTTCCCAATGGTCAGGGGTGAAAGTAACTTAAAGGACTTAGCGATATGCCGGAGTCCTGAGCAGGGGGAGGGGCCTCAATTGGAATTGGTAGGGTCTTTAAATTCTTGGGCCCTTTACATTGAGATTTAAAGGGCCCGAGACTCCGGCTGCCATAGCAGTGGTTGGGAGCCCCAGATTCTTTAAATCATGGCAGGAGCTGCAGCAGCGGCCGGGAGCCCTGGGGCTCTGGCAGCGAGGTAAATGGCCCAGGAATCTGCTGCTGTAGCATCAGCCAGAGCCCCTGGCCCTTTAAATTGCCGCCAGAGCCCTGCTGCAGCAGCCCCAGGGTTGCAGCTGCGAGCCCCAGGATTTGGGCAGTTTTTTAAAGGGCCCAGGGCTCCAGCCAGTGTCAGGAGCCCTGAGCCCTTTAAATCACTGGCCTGGGGAAGCTGCCCCCTGCTGGTGAAGTCAGCGGTGTACCAGCTCTTGCCAGTATGCTGGACAAGACCAGCTTATTTTCCACCTCTCCCACTGGTCTAAACGATTATTCCACCCCCACTTCTGCTCTCTCTCTCTCCTCTTGCCTTCTCTCTCTCCCATACAAATCTGGCCCAGCCACCTGACACACCCAGATGTTTTGCACCAGTGCTGGTAGCCTGTGACCAGAGAGGCAGGTTAGGGCAAGGTCTTAGCCAGCCGAATGCAGAGAAAAGTTTATCAAGTCTCAGACAGGCTGACCAGCCAGCGACCCGACCCCCAGTTTGTCCTGCAGGGAGGCTACAAGCGAGACTGAATGCTGACAGGAGACGTTTCTACAGAGGACGGGGAGAAGCTGCCTGAGCCCAAGTGAAGTGGGTCCCCAGGGGGCAGGGTCTGGGGCAGAGGCGGCTGCAGTGGGCGGATTGATCGCTAGGACCCAGGAGCAGCCGGGAGGCGGCTGTGGGGCAGCGAGCGCTGGGCTCCGGCCCGGCAGCAGGAAGTGACTCGCAGCCGCTGCGGTGACTCTGGCTCCCAGGCTCCTGGCGAGATCCCCGAGCCCCGGCGGCTGGTGCTGGGAGCCCGGAGCCCTGGCTGCAGCCGGGAGAGGGGAATCTCCAGCAGGGCCCTTCCCGCTGCTCCCCAGGAGCCTCTCCCAGGGCAGAGCCCCCAGCCCGGCCCGGCCCCTGCCCCGGGGGGCCCCGCTCGGAGGGAAGGTGAGAGAGACCCGCCCCCCCCGGCCAGTCACCCCCGGGCTGCAGGGGGCGGAGGATAAAGACGGGCAGGCGGGGGGAGCGGGGTGGGGGCAGGAGGCGGGTGCTGGGGATGCGGGGAACAGGCTCGGATGGGGGTGGGGGCGCACTGAAGGGAAGATGGGGCGATGCAGGGGGATCGGGGGGATTATGGGGCTGAGGGGAGCGGGGCTGCAATGAACGAAGATCTGAAGGGGGGGCACTGCGAGGGAAGGGGGTGTATGGGGTGGTGGGAGGGGAACAGAGGCAAAAACCCAGCCCCCCCCCCGCCACCGTGCTCCCAGCGTGTTGTTTTTGTCAGACACCCCCGTGCTGGCGCGGTCTGTGTCGCACGAGATTTGGGGTCTGCCCAGGGCCCTGGTCTGATTTCTGGGCAGGATTCACATCTCAGCCCCCCGGGAGTCGCTGCTGCTTTGGGCAGGCAGGGAGTGTGGATGGGCCAATGGGCTCAGCCTCTGCCTGCCTGTCCCTGGGGGCTGCTGCAGGAGTCCAGGGCAGCTCATTCTTCAGCTGATGCCACCAGAGGGCTCCGGCTGTTCCTCAGGGAGAGGAGTTTACAGGGCAGTGGGGGGAAATCCCCCAAAGTGGCCCCTTTAGTTCTGTTCTTTTCCTAGCATTTGGCTCAGAGATGCTGTTACTGGGAGGGTCTGAAGAGTCTGGAGGGAATCGGGGTGTGACATGGACTGAAGCCCCTTCTGTAACCTCCCCCATCACCCTTCTCGCCCTGACAGGCTGAGGAATCGCATCCATGTTTCAGTCGAGATGGACCCGTCTTCCAGGAGGCAGGGAAGGGAAATGTCTGTGATGGAGCAATCTTCGGTAGGAGCTTGTCAGGGAGCTCCTGGGGTGGGGGGCAGGGGCAGGAAGGAGACCTGGTATGAGAAACCTGCTGATTTTCTGAGTGGGCCCATTGGTGATGGGGGAGGGGAGACAGGACATTCCCCCATTTCTCAAACAGGATACAACCCCCTTGGACAGGGCTGGGAACATTTTCCAGGCTCCCACTGCTGGAGTGAGACCCCACTAGCCTGAGGCTGCTGTGAAATACACAGGGAAGCTGCTAGGATTCCTGTTCCCGTCCCTGGCTCAGAGCTCTGCTTCCCGTATCAGCCTGTCTGGAAGGAGTGTGGGAAATGAGATGATCCTGCCCTACTCCGTGTGCTGGGGGGACAAGGAGCTCCCACCTTCTCCCACCTCCTGAAGCCTCCTGGCTGCTCTGAGCAGGGTGGGGGTGGGATTCTGCTACTCTGGCCCTCCCAGAGCTTCCATTTCTTTATCCTTCCTCCCACGTGACTAGTGGGATTGTGGCTGGAGCAGCAGGTAATGACTGGGGCCTTTTGGTGTTTCAGATGCCGGTGAGCTTCGAGGAGGTGGCTGTGTATTTCACCCAGGGGCAGGGGGCTCTACTGGACCCCGCTCAGAGAGCCCTCTACAGGGATGTCATGCAGGAGAACTACGAGACAGTGACCTCGCTGGGTAAGGGATTTCCGTCCCCTCAGATACTAGAAGCCGTGGGGTCTCCGTGTCTGAATCTGGACATGTTCTTCCCTGGTCAGTTAGATCAGAGGTGAGTGGGTTCCATAATGCACAGCTGCCCTATGAGAGAGACTTGCATCTCCGTGCCCCCTCCAGTGGGACATAGGTGTCAAAACCCGATGGAGAAGCTAAACCATCCCCACCGCTTCAGCTTTCAAAGGGGCATAAATCCGTCATTGTCCTCTCTGTGTTGTTTCTTGGCTGCACACACAATCCCTGTTCACCTCCCTCGTTGAGACTAGCTCCAGCCCTGGGGAGGGCTCTGGGCTCTGCAGGTTTAGAAAGAAGCAGTGGTTTAAGTGCAGAGCTGTGTGTGAGTCAGCAAGGCCCCCAGAGCGCACAGATCTTGGGAACACCTAGTGAGTATGTAGTAATAATTCAATTCACCTCCCCAGACAAATTCCTTTGCTCAAAGGGGCTCAGTGACCATTTTCCCATCCTCTTGGATTCCACGTTCCTCCAGCAGAGCACAGGGTCAGGTTCCGCTCACGGAATATCCTTTCTGAGAAATGCTCCACCAATGCTCCATGCACACTAATTTGGTCTGATTTCACTCTCTGTGCAGGATTTTCCGTTCTGAAACCTGAGCTGATTGTCCAGCTGGAACGAGGGGAAGAGCCGTGGGTGCCCGATCTCCAGGCCTGCAAGGAAAGAAGGCTTCTGAGATGCCCCCATACAGGTGAGGACTGACACAGAAACCATCTAGGGAACGAAGGAAAAAGTTGAGAATCCCCAAATATGGTGTGAGTAAGCATTGTCAGTTCTTCCTTGTTTAAAGCCAGCTCAGAGCTGCAGTCATGAGATATAGCTCACGACATTCCACCCAGCCTCTTATCTGCAGGAGTTTGCTTCCCAGCTTTCCTTCCCTGTGAGTGTTTGGGTGGAATGTGGAGGCGGAGTCCAACTGCTCAGTCTGTGTGTTGGGTTTTCCCTCTGTGCTCTTCCTCTTTCTCCCCAACACAATGACTCCGGTCTGGATTGTGTCTCTCCCAGCAGGTGCTGAGCGAGGGAGTGAGAATGAGGACGGGAATCATCATGAGGAAGTTCCTGGGGAAGTGGAACCACAGGGGGCCTTTGTGGAAAGAGCTGAAGGGAATTTTCCCTGGTGCTTGGAGCAGGCAGAATCCTGGGGAAATTGGAACAGGTCAGAGAGGCTGCTGGGAAACCACCCAGGGAAGAAAGTGGATGAATCTATTAACGGTGGGGGAAGAGAGGAGGATCCCAGAGTGCAGCAGACAAATCTCAAGGAAGAAACACCATGGCACTACCTTCAGTGTGGGAAAGAATTCATTGTGAGATCACAGCTTGTGACACATCAGACAATCCATACTGGAGAGAAACCCCTTCAATGTTTGGACCATGGGGAAAGCTTCAATAAGCTCTCAGATCTTAATAATCACGGGAGAAGCCACACTGGAGAGAAGCCCTCTCAATCCCTCAAATGTGGGAAATGTTTCATTTCGAAGACACAAATAATTAGATATCAATTAAGCCACACAGGGGAAAGACCCCATAAGTGCTTGGATTGTGGGAAAAATTTCATAAGGAGGTCCCACCTTGTTCAACACCAGGCAATCCACGCAGGAGAAAGACCCCACAAGTGCTTGGAGTGTGGGAAATGTTTCACAGAGAGGTCAAACCTTGTTAAACATCAGGCAATCCACACAGGAGAGAGACCCCACAGGTGCTTGGACTGTGGGAAAAAATTCATACAGAGATCACACCTAGTTCGTCATCAAGTATTACACACAGGAGCAAGACCCCACGAGTGCTTGGACTTAGGCGAAAGTTCCATAAGAAGGTCACTCCTTGTTCAACATCAGGCAATCCACACAGGAGAGAGACCCCACAAGTGCTTGGACTGTGGGAAAAGTTTCATAAGAAGGTCGGACCTTGTTAAACATCAGGCAATCCACACAGGAGAGAGACCCCACAAGTGCTTGGAGTGTGGGAAAAGTTTCATAAGAAGGTCAAACCTTGTTAAACATCAGGCAATCCACACAGGAGAGAGACCCCACAAGTGCTTGGAGTGTGGGAAAAATTTCATGCAGAGGTCACGCCTAGTTCGTCATCAGGCATTACACACAGGAGTGAAACCCCACGAGCGCTTGGACTTAGGGGAAAGTTCCATAAGAAGGTCTCACCTTGTTCAACATCAGGCAATCCACACAAGAGAGAGACCCCACAAGTGCTTGGATTGTGGGAAAAGTTTCATAAGAAGGTCACACCTTGTTCAACATCAGGGAATCCACACAGGAGAGAGACCCCACAAGTGCTTGGACTGTGGAAAAAGTTTCATAAGAAGGTCACTGCTCATTTATCATCAGGCAATCCATACAGGAGAGAGACCCCACAAGTGCTTGGACTGTGGGAAAGGTTACATACAAAGGTCAGACCTTGTTCAACATCAGGCAATCCACACAGGAGAGAGACCCCACAAGTGCTTGGACTGTGGGAAAAGTTTCATAAGAAGGTCACAGCTTGTTCAACATCAGAGAATCCACACAGGAGAGAGACCCCACAAGTGCTTGGACTGTGGGAAATGTTTCACAGAGAGGTCAAACCTTGTTAAACATCAGGCAATCCACACAGGAGAGAGACCCCACAAGTGCTTGGACTGTGGGAAAGGTTACATACAAAGGTCAGACCTTGTTAAACATCAGGCAATCCACACAGGAGAGAGACCCCACAAGTGCTTGGACTGTGGGAAATGTTTCACAGAGAGGTCAAACCTTGTTAAACATCAGGCAATCCACACAGGAGAGAGACCCCACAAGTGCTTGGACTGTGGGAAAGGTTACATACAAAGGTCAGACCTTGTTAAACATCAGGCAGTCCACACAGGAGAGAGTCCCCACAAGTGCTTGTATTGTGGGAAAAGTTTCAGAAGAAGGTCACACCTTGTCTATCATCAGGTAATCCACACAGTAGAGACTCCAGAGGTACTTGGACTACGGGAAAAGTTTCATATGGAAGTCTGACCTCATTAAACATGGAAGAATCCACACAGGATCTAAACCTCTGTGACACATGGCAAGAAAGGATTAAGCAACTAGCATGTAATTGTTTCGCTGGGGGTAGGGGCTGAACGTTGGAGAGAATGTTTATAGCTGAAATCACCAAAATGTGTTTTGCAAGGTTAGTGTTAATTGGATCTGTTCCGCTCTCCTGCTCAGACATTTTCTGTGGGGATCCCGGAGACGGAAAGGAGCAGATGTTACCATCTTGACTGCCAATCTCCACAGTGACTCTTTACACTAACAATTCTCAAACTGTGGGCAGAGCCTCCCAATGGAGGGACAGGAATGTGTCAAGGGAGGTGTGACCTCTGTGTGGTGTGTGTTTGTTTTTTAAAGAGCACTGGCTGTCGGTGCCAGGTGGTTGGAGCTCATGAAGAAGGAACAGGCCCATGTGGGAGGTGGGGATAAATGCTCAAGCTCTCAAACCCAGGTGGAGAAGCAGCACAGAAGTAGAGGTGTCACTGGGGGGATAAGTCTGCTGTGAACAGCGATATTGAGGAATATCACTTTTCACGTGGCCACCCTCACTTCTGTGCTGCTGTTGGAGGGCTTCAGAGCTGGTCGCATCGCCAGCATGTACTCTGCCATTAGAGCTGGGTGGCAATATATGTGCTTGTGAGGGTGGGGGCGTTAATGACCAAAGACACAAAGAAGGCGGGGCAGGGAGGGTGGCTGATGAAACACTTTTAAGAACCACTGGTCTACGCTATTATGGTCACCACACTTACAAAATGATAAATCTTCTCCAAAGTATGTCCTGTGAGGTATCATAGGGAAAGACATCATCTGCTGAATATTAGACACATTTTAGTGGAACAATATCAGCACTACCCATGGAGCTCAGAGAGTTTGCTGTATGTTACATGCTGTAAAGCTGGAAAATGCCCACAGATGAGCTCCCCAGAGACAGTGGCACCTGCACACCAGCTTGGTGCTAAGTGGTCAGTAATTGCTCAGCCGGCCCTTCACCAGCTGTGGAGCCGGGAACAAGAGAGTTACAATTCACCGGAAGGACGGCTGGATGCTCACTTAGACCACAGACTAATTGTCGTCTGCCCCCCGGCTGGGGGGTGAACCTCAAAGAGGAGAGTGGTACAAAAGCACAACAGAAAATTGCCTCCAGTTTCACCTCTCTTCTCCCATCTCTACAGAAGGCAAGGATATGATGAATATGACTTGAAAGGCAACAGGGGCCGTGGAATGGGGAGTACGGACTGAGGCTGGTAGGAAATCCAGCCTGTGTACTCAGAACTGTGAACTGCCTGCAACAGCGGGTGGGGTGGGAAATCCTGTTTGCTTCATATCTTCCTTAGCTTGGTAAAATTTAGGATTTAAAATGCATTTTATAATTTTATAGTTTTAACCAGTTGTGACCTTTGACATCTTTCTCCCTCGTAATCCCTGAAAACCCCCTTGCTCCAGTTACTAAAGTGATTTTCTTGTTTTGTCTGGACCTGTATGTTTTCATTGAAGTGTTTGGACGATTTGACTGGAGAGAACAAGGCTGTGGCCTATCCAACCCCTCTGTGAGGGTGACCCAGTAATGACCGAGTTTGTCCAGCCCAGTAACCAGACTGAGCTGTCCATGATGCACTTTCCCAGGGTGCAAGGCTAGGAGTGGAAAACTGGCTTATCTTGCTGTGTTGTTTGGTAAGTTCCTGAGTGTCTGGCTAGTCGCACTCAGTTCAGTGCAGCCAGGAGTGACTTTGAAGGCTGGTGGCTGTGTGTGAGCAGAGCGTGGAGGGGTTTGTTGTTCACACAGGGAAGCAGCAGGGTGGATTTGATTTAAATTATTAGTCTGGAAGACTCCATTTAATCATGGTTTTCTACATAAAAATGTATTCTTGCTGTTTGTTATAACCTTAGTACATATTCTTCACAATGCAGAGATAGATGTGTACCTTCCAGAAATGAATCCTACACTATACATTTTTAAGCAGTGATTTATTTTAAAAACTTTTCAGATGAGTTTTCCAGCTATATCAGACAATGAATGTTTGGTTATTTCATTTCATTTAATTTCATTTGGTTGTTTCATTGTTTGGTTATTTCATTCGTGCCATGTTTTATTAGGAGGAGAACATCACCAGACAGACATTTAAATAACAGAAATCTGATTTTCTTGGTTATTTTTTTTAAAAGTCATTGATTTTTATTTATCCTTGGATAATACATGCCCTGGGATGGAGAATTAAGCAGTTCAACAGTTCAGATTGTACCGTGGGATATGTCTCACCCGCTGTCTGGTGGGACCCACATGACACCGTTGGGCTTTCATCATCCTGTTTCTGAAAGGGAAGCTGGGCAGGGCAAAGCAGAGAAGAGGAAGCAGCCGACATCCTCAACTGCTTCGGCTTCGGCTAAAACCTGAACTGCTCCTGGGATGTGAGACGAGGTTCTGCCACCAGCCTTCCCCGCACGCATCTGTTTCCTTCCCAGTGGTCAAGGGTGAAAGTAACTTAAAGGACTTAGCGATATGCCGGAGTCCTGAGCAGGGGGAGGGGCCTCAACTGTAATTGGTGGGATCTTTAAATCCCTGGGCCCTTTACATTTAGATTTAAAGGGCCCAGGACTCCGGCTGCCATAGCAGTGGCTGGGAGCCCCAGGTTCTTTAAATCATGACAAGAGCTGCGGCAACGGCCGGGAGCCCCGGGGTTCCGGCAGTGATGTAAACGGCCCAGGGCTCTGCTTCAGTAGCGGCAGCCAGATCCCCTGGCCCTTTAAATCGCAGCCAGAGCCCTGCCTCCGGAGCCCTGGGGTAGCAGCAGTAGCCAGGAGCCCCAGGATTTGGGCGGTGATTTAAAGAGTCCAGGGCTCCATAAAACAGGAGGCTAAACCTAAAGCTGGGGAACCTGGAGTATGAAAGGGGGCTCTGCAGTGAATAAGAAAACAGGAGAGGACAAGTGCGTACCTGAGAAACTTTAAAGAAAAGAGATCATTAACCTGTGTCAGTCTATGGCCCACCGAGAAATAGAAAATACTCCCTTTTAAGGTAAAAACACTTTGGAATACGGCCTAAGGTGCGAGAGGACATAGAAAATTTGGTTAAAAACTGTATAAGGTGTGCAGCAGATGGGAATAGATCACCGAATTTGGGACCCTTGTGGCACCAAAGACTTGTAGGGCCATGGAGTAGAATACAGGTTTATTATTTTAAGATCCAACGAGAGAATCAGTATTTATTAGTGATAATAGTTTCTTTTTGTGGCTGGGTGGAGGCAATTTCCACCAGGAATGATACTGTAGAGACCATCACCAAGAAGTTGTGGAAAGTACTGTTTAGTAGCTATGGGACTCCAAAAATTATTGGTTCAGATGATGGAGCACATTTTATAGGAAAAGTAATTATAAAAATATTAAAAGCTTTAGGAGTAAAGCAACAACTACATATCCCCTACCATCCTCAATCATCAGGGACAGTAGAAAGAATGGATCAGACTATCAAGCAAGCCCTTCGCAAAGTGGTGAAAGTCCCTGGCAAAGGTTGGGACAATAAATTACCAGTGGTGTTGGCAGCCATCCGGAGCAATGATGGATTGGATACAGACTACTAGGCGTGTCACATTCTCTTTGGAAGGTCTATGAGCTTGTGGAACCCTTTATTATATGGAGGAGGAGGCGTCTCTGTTGTCCTGGGCCTTCATCTGCAACTCCTAGGGGACAGTCTTGGGCAGGAAGCCAGGATCCAAGGGGTGCCATTTCCTCAAATTCTTACACAGTTTTAAAGCCGTCCCACTGGTGTTATTTCCTTCTTTTGCCTATTCTTCATTTTTTTTCCAGGGACATGACAAAACTGGTTTTTTATAAACAGCTCTTTTTGACCAATTCACCCTTCAGTTCTCACTTTGGTTGCCAAAATATCATATCATGCACTCATGTCAAAACACACTCCAGCCACACTAGGTCGCAAGACCAATAACATGTTACATGGATTTTATGTGTACATATCCCAACATTGCCTGCGTCTCCCAAGGGGGCTCAGTGACCCTGTTCCCATCCTCTGGAATTGAATTATCCCTCAGCTGGCTGGCTGAGGGCTCTGGCTCTACCCAGCGCCTCCCTCACCTCGTGGGAGCTCAGAACTGCGCAGAGTCCCTCCCTGCCTATGGCGGGGGCCCTGTGAGACCAGCCAGAGCCAGGAGCAAAAGTTTGTAGCATGTAAGTGAGCAGGGCTAGGGAAGTCAGGCCTGGCAGCGGGATTGAGTGAGGCTGAGAAGAGTGGGGTTGGAGCCAAGCTTGGTAGAGCCGAGGATGGGACTTTGTGGAGTGGAGGAGGAGGAACTAGGCTAGGGATGGCTGGGGCGAGCCAGACTGGGAAGGGAAATGAGCAAGCAGGGGTGTCTTTGTCTGACTCGGTGAGCTAGCAGCCATAGACGGTGGCTCCTTGGGTGATCTTGGGCTAGAGCACCCATGGGGAAAAATTGGAGGGTGCTCTGCACCCACCTGCAGCCAAGCTCCCTGCCCCAGCTCAGGTTGCCTCCGCCTCCTCCCTTGAGCTCAGTGGGTCTCTGCTTCCCCTCTCAGCACTTGCCACCGCAAAACAGCTGTTTCGTGGTGTAACAAACTCCGGGGGGTGGGGGAAGGAGTTGGAATGTGGTGTGCTTAGGGGAGGAGGTGGGGCTGGGACAAGGATTTGGGGAAGGGGTTGGAATAGGGGCAGGAAGGGGGTGAAGTTGGGGCAGGGACTTTGGGGAAGGGATTGAAATGGGGGCGGGGTAAGGGGGGGTCGAGCATCCACCAGCGCCAGCAGAAATTGGCACCTACGCTAGCAGGGAATGTACTGAGGCTTCCTGGGAAGCAGGTTGGTGCCTCCGGAGGGAGCAGCTGTTCTGAGCTGCCCCACTCTGCATCTGCACCTCTCCCACCTGTGCCCCCTGCCCCGCGGGCAACTCCCTGCAATCTCCTTTTCACACTGCCTCCCTCTGCTCTGAAGTTTAAGCCCAGATGCTGAGGATCCTTTTTGGCCTTTTCTCTCCCCTTCCTTCCTCAGCGGGGATCAGCAGCAGGCTGGGAGGAGGGAGAGGTACACACATAACCTGACTGGGGAGATGTTATCAGATTTGCCCAATACTTTGGGGTACGCTCATTTATTCGGGTTACTCTTCTGGGGAAGGGGATTCTGTAATTCTATCAATGTGCTGCTTGTGTCACTTGTGTTTTCATATGAAGCTCTACTTCTCCCTTCTGCAAGTCCCCTCTCAATGGAGCTATCCTGCAGTACCTAGGTTCCCGAGGGCTGGGTTACTCCAGCCCCAGAACCGTATGAACACCTCCACCCCCACACACAGGGCCGGCTGCAGACACCAGCCCACCAAGCACGTGCTTGGGGCGGCACCTTGGGAGGGGGCGGCATTCCAGGTTTGGTTTTGGTTTTTTTGGGTTCGGCCACGCGGTGCTGGCGGTGGCGGGGCTTGGGAGGCGGGGCACTGTGCTGGGTGGGCAGGGACTTGGGCGGTGCAGCGCTCGGCTGGGGCGGGCTTCAGCGGCCCCGCGCTCAGGGGGGCAGGGACTTAGGCGGCGCAACACTCGGGAGGGCGAGGACTTGGGCGCTGCAGTGCGGTGCTTTGAAGGGGCGGGGGACTTGGGCAACATGACACTTCAGAGGGCGGGGACTTGGGCGGTGCGACACTTGGGGACGAGGACTTGGGCAGCGCAACACGACACTCAGGGGCGGACTTGGGCGGTGCGATGCTCGGGGGCGGGGACTTGGGCGATGTGACACTCGGGGGCAGGGACTTGGGTGACACTTGGGGGGCGGGGACTTGAGTGGTGCGATGCTCAGGGGGGCAGGGACGTGGGCGATGCGACGCTCGGGGGCAGGGACTTGGGAGATGCTGGGGGGGCTAGGACATGGGTGACACGACGCTCGGGGGGCAGGGACTTGGGCGATGCAACGCTTGAGGGCGGGGACTTGGGCGGTGTGATGCAACGCAACATTCGGGGCGGGGGGTGGCACTCTTTGTTTTCGCTTGGGGTGGCAGAAATGTTAGAGCCGGGCCTGCCCACACACACATTAACAGAGCAAGTCTGAGCAGATTGGGTCAATTAGCACTGTCAAGCTGTTACCCTTATGTGTCCCAGATTCAGCAGGTCCCTGTCCCCACTCTCTTAACACAATTGTACTGGCAGTAACCTACTTGATGAGGAAACCCCACAGTATTCTGGGCATTGCAGGGATCTTTAGCTTAGGTAAAAGAAGCGTTGCTGCAGAGTGAATGGGGGAAGCTAAAAACAGAAAAGAGTCAAGTTCATCAAGAAGGAGAAGCAACCAGCTGAACCATAAAAGTTATTTACTGAATAATAGTGATAACTGCACAAGGAGCCTAAACCAACATAACCTACATTATTACAGATTAATACCTAAGGTAGAAAGGAAAATGAAGAGGGCGGGGGAATCTCACTGCTCCCTGAAGCTTGAACTGGTTGGGGTTACCAGATGATGGTGATAGCTGAGGGTCCTGTGGGCAGGAGACAGGCATAGTCCCCAACACGATCAGTCAGGAGAATATGCAGTCCCAGTGGAACTGATGCAGAGTTTGGATCTAAGCATTAGAACACTGACTGGAGGATGATTGGGGATTTTTGTAGAGAAACTACAATGATTGAAGGGAGAACACTGGATTTGTTCATAGGTAAGCTGATGACTCAAGGGTTTTCTTTAGACTAGACAATAGGAGCTGATCATTCTTGGCTATGGGAGGTGTTTTCTTCCAGGGAGCTCACAATGCAACTAGGCTGCTTCACTATTTGTATATCAATTAAGGATTCATTGCTAGAATTGGTCTGATAATTGCTGAGCTGGGTGTGTGCAGATGTCGGTTTATTAGCATCTGGAGCAGAAATTCCCATGATGCAGTGCTTCCCTGCTTTCTTTGGTCCCAGAATTCAGTGTGGTTCTCTGTTCTCCATTCTATATGTAAACTGAGATGTCTTCCTGTCCCATCTTTCATGAGGCAGCTGAGGCTAGGGGAGTTGTCTCTGATCTCCCCTCTGTATGCTAATGGAGATGTCTAAATCTTGTCACCCATGTCAGGAGGGGTCTAGGTGTGTCTCCCAATGCCCGTCACTGCTCTCTGCAAGTTTTTTCCTCTGATGGGTTTTGGTTTAAGCAGAGGCTGTGTGAGTGGGGGAGTGGGGTGTCTTTCATGAGTCAGGCTGGATACTGCACCCTGGTTCCCCAAGAACACAGAGGTGTCTGGTATCAGACATTATGCTAAAAGAAAGAATTCTAAATATGGGGAAATAACATTTGATGTTGAGGACACTGTTCTGTTACTGAATGCTAGAAAGAGAACAAGAAAAGGAGGAGTACTGGAAACTAGGTATCGGGGACCATACAAAATTGAGGGTAAGAGACTGAAATTACAAACCATTTCAGGGAAACGGTTAGGAACCATGTACAGTATTGAACATTTAAAACCATTTGAAGAGCCACCAACATTAGCTGCTGAAAGCACATCAGAGGGAAAAATCGGAACTGAAATTGGAATTGGTAACACTGAACCAGAAACACCCACAGAAGAGGTTAGAAAAGTGGATGGCACTGTATCTCACGACAGCAAAAAAAACCCACAGAGGTAGCAGCAATGGAAGAAGAGGTGTATATAGGGCAAGATGTTTCAAACAATACAAGTGATGCTGATGACCATTTTGATGACATGCTTATGGAGGAGGTGGAAGACAAACAATGGATTCTGAAAGGTAATTGGTTACCGCACCTTTCTTAAACAGATTAACATACTTCATAAATGGAACTTTGTTAAAAGGTTTTCATGTACAAAGTGGCTGCATTCACAGTAGTAAAACAGAGAGACATGGGATTTCCCTTCCCAAGTTGGTTGTGTCAACCCAGCCCCAGTGAGGATATCTTTGTATGTCACTATGATGGTAGCCTGAACATCACTGTGATATGTTGCTCTCCAGCCTGTGCTCTGGGCCATGTGCTTTATATAAATGCATACATCAGGGATTGTTCAGCTGTGCTCTTGAGCTGGTTGGCTCACTTTACTTCTCAGCTTCCAAATCTGTCCAGATACATTAGCCAGCCCACGACATGTTCCTTTCCAGCCTGCCTGGCTGCTGACTGCCTATAAGCATGTAACTCGGGAGTTGGCTGGTCACAATGCCCAACAACTTTCAGACATGCCAGGATGCGACACTAGCAAGAAACTTTATGTGCTGAATGGCTGAAATGTGGAATAGCTTTGTCTGGTTGCACATCACTCCATAACCTACAGAGATAAATCGTGTCAAGGCAGCAAATCTTTAAAAACAACAACGTAGATAATTAATTTCATTTCATTAAACCCAAATACAAAGCACACTGAACTACCGAAGTTCCCCTGCATGGCTCTGCTGCAGGATTTGAGTCACATCACTTCAGTTCCCCGCCACACGCCCCACTACATTAGCTCTCAGAATAATTGGGAGGAGGGATAGCTCAGCGGTTTGAGTATTGGGCTGTTAAACCCAGGGTTGAGAGTTCAATCTTTTAAGGGGCCACTTAGGGATCTGAGGCAAAATCAGTACTTGGTCCTACTACTGAAGGCAGGGGGCTGGACCTGATGAACTTTCAGGGTCCCTTCCAGTTCTGAGATAGGTATCTCTCCAATTGCTTACACTTTCCACTGGGGCTTACCCTTACCCTTACACTTTCCACTGGGGCTTAGAGACCCTGGTTCTACTCTTCATTTTGACTTCAGTGACCTTGTGAAACGTCTGTTAATTTATTAGCAAAATGGGCTGCAATGGTGTCCAATACTTGACTGTCTTCTAGGGCTGGGAATAGGTCATGATCAGTCACAGGCCTGGGAGGTGCCTGCAAACACAAACAGCACTCAGTAGGCGATTTGTACTCAATGTTTATAGCTTGTTTCACTTTACCCCAGGCCATGTTATTTGTCCTGGTTGTTGGAGATCTCTCCAGCCTCCTCCCCAAGATTACTACAATTCTCAGGGTATGGCTACACTTACAGTTGTACAGCGCTGGGAGTTACAGCTGTCTTCGTACAGCTGTGTAGGGAAAACACTGCAGTGTGGCCACATTTGCAGCATTTGCAGCGCTGTTGGGAGTGGTGCATTGTGGGCAGCTATCCCAGCATTCAAGTGGCTGCAACGTGCTTTTCAAAAGAGGAGGCTGTGGGGGAGAGAGAGAGTGTGGATTTTTGGAGCTGTCAGCTCCCTGCCTTGCAAGTTCTAAGGACGGAACATACACATCACCAACCTGCAATCCATTTAGAAGTTTCGAGCCCTTTCCCCACCCCTCTCTTATTCACTAAATGCAAATGATGCACTCCTAAATAGCCTTCAGACCACATAAACAGCTGCTCAACACAGACTCCCCCCTCCCCCTCTGCCATGTGACTTCTCTCTTCAAGCAAACAGCTGTGAACCTTCCAGAGCAATTCCCCTGCCTGCCTCTGCTTGCTCGCTCGCTGGAGCAAACAGCAGTTGTGTTTGTTTTTTAGATAAGCAGCTCGGGGGAGCTCGGAGTTCAGTCATTCTTCCGGTTTGTTGTGAGCAGGCATTCTGGGATACCTCCTAATACTCTGGAGGCCAATAACAGCGCTTTTGGTGGCCACACTTGATGGGCAGCCCTGCATCACCAGCGCTGCAATCGTTACACCACAAGCAGACCAGGTGTACAGCCAGTGCTGCAGCCAGGGAGTTGCAGGGCTGGATGTGCCTTGCAGGTGTGGACAGTTACTAAGTTGCAGCGCTGTAAACCCACCACCAGCGCTGCAACTCTTCAGTGTAGCCAAGTCCCTCAGCCGTATTTTGTATTCTCAGGCATATTGTTCCCCAGCAAAAAAATAAAATAAAATAAAACAACCCAGCAGCAGTGAGATCCTCTAGTTGAACACATCCACCACAGCTGACAGCATCTGGCTGCCAAGAAGCAACAAGACTGGTCAGAAGCAAGTTTTCAACCATGTAACCAGTTTGCCTTACAGGTGGGTAACAGTGTATTTCATCACTTCTGGTTGCTCATGAAGTTACAAACTGCTTCCACAGCAACAGCTCTGCCCAGCACATCTTTCCCATTGCAGTTGCCGCTCCTTTTCTGGCTCCAGAAGGCCACTCCCCAGATTCCCTATTGAATCTGATCTCAAATCCACTCTGCCGCAACACAGTCCTGGCTGCAGCACCCAGCCACAGGAAACAGCAGCAGAATGAAGGTATGTGACTGATGGCTACAGATCTCCAGCCATGCTTTCTCCAGCAGAATGGGAGCAGTGACAGCCTTCCCCATAAGGAAAATAATTTCAGCTCACACCATCCAGCTGCAAGAATGTAGGAATTCCCCAGTGTAAGGCATTAAATAGCTGCAACATTATAGTCAGCTCTTCGGCTGCCCCTATAACCAGCCACATCCCTGGCAAACACTCCTTTCTCACCACAGCTGGATTTCCATGTCCAGTCTCAGGTGGCTGCTCCCCAGACTCTCCCAGGCCCCCTATGTCTGTTCCCAGATCCCCTCCTGCAGCCAGACTGGACAAGTGGCCTGAGAACAGAGCTTGTTAGCACAGACATCAGGAATATACAGCAAAGTCCATCTTGGGGGCATCCAGAGCCCTGGGTTCTCTTCACTGAATCCCAAACCAGGAGACTGACCCACTTCCAGCCCCCCAGCTACCCCTTTTCTGTGCTTTGTCCCTTTCCTGGGCAAACAGGTCCCCAAGCTCCACCTCTCTCTTTGCTGGCTCCTTGCAAAGGATAGGCACCAGCCACCACTTGCCAGGATCCAGAGGGTTGGCACTTCTCTTTGCCCAGATAGTCAGTCAGCAGTCACACCTGCCCATGAGGGGTCTCTGCAAAAATCACACACTCATATCCCAGCACCTCGATACTTGAGTAGCACATTGGGAAAACTGAGGAACACACCGTATTCAGGGAGACCATAACGAACATGCCCACTTCATCATATCCTGGTGTTGGTATGAAAAGACCCTTCCCTGCTCCATCTGCTTGGGGTGGGGGGGGGAGGATGGGGACAAGGAGCTCTCAACTTCTCCCCCACCCCCAAAGCCTCCTGGCTGCTCTGAGCAGGAGGGGGAATTCTGTTTTTCTGGGCCTGTTCCCCTGTGAAAAGCGGGATTGTGGCTGGGGCAGCAGGTGCTGAGTAGGGGACTCTTGTTGTTCCAGATGCCGGTGACCTTCGAGGAGGTGGCTGTGTATTTCACCCAGGGGCAGGGGGCTCTGCTGGACCCCACTCAGAGAGCCCTCTACAGGGATGTCATGCAGGAGAACTATGAGATGGTGACCTCACTGGGTAAGGGATTCCTGTCCCCTCGGTTATTGGAAGCCATGGGGTCTGTATGTCGGACTCTGGTCAGGTTCTTCTCTGGTCAGTTAGATCAGAGGGGAATGTTTTGCGTAATGCACAGCTCCATGCCCTCTCCAGTGGGACATGGGTGTCAAAAGCTAATGGACATGCTAGTTCATCCTCATCCCTCCAGCTTTACAAGGAGGAGAAGCTGTGTATTCTCCCATCTGTATTGTTTCCCATTCACACAAAAAATCCCTTTCCACTTCCCTCCTTGGGACTAGCTCCAGCCATGGGGAGGGCTCTGGGCTCTCCAGGTTTAGAAAGAGGCAGGAGTTTAACCAGGGGCGGCTCCAGGCCCCAGCACGCCAAGCGCATGCTTGGGGCAGCAAGCCACTGGGGGCGCTCTGCCGGTCGCCGCAAGGGCAGCAGGCAGGCTGCCTTTGGCGGCTTGCCTGCAAAGGGTCCGCTGGTCCTGCGGCTTTGGTGGAGCTCCCGCAGGCGTGCCTGTGGAGGCAGCCTGCCTGCCGTGCTTGGGGCAGCAAAATGCCTAGAGCCGCCCCTGTGTTTAACAGCAGAGCAGGGTGTGCAGCAACAAGGCCCCCAGAGAGCACAGATCCTGGGAATGCCTAGTGAGGGTATAATAATTTTCCCCATCTCCTCAAATATCTGCCTGTCCCAAGGGGACTCAGTGACCATGTTCCTATCTTCTTGGATTCCACGATCTTCAAGCACAGAAGAGGACACGTTCAATGCAGGAGAATGTCCTTTGTGACAGACACTCTCCCACTACTTCAAACACCCCGATCTGGTCTAATTTCACCACCTGCGCAGGATTTCCCATTCCCAAACCTAAGCTGATAGCCTGGGTGGAGCGAGGGGAAGAGCCATGGGTGCCCGATCTCCAGGCCTTCAAGGAAAGAGAGATCCCGAAAGGCACCCATACAGATGAGGACTGTCATAGAAACCATCTGGTGAACGAAGGAAAAAGTTGAGAATTCCAAAAATGTGGTGTGAGTAAGCACCCTCAGTTCTTCCTCATCTCACTCAAAGTAGGGCTTTAGTCAGCAGATATTGCTCACAACTTTCCACTCACCCTATTAGCTACTGGAGATTCCTTCCTATCTTTCCTTCTCTCTGAGTCTTTGGGTGGGAAGTAGAAGCAGAATCCAGTTGCTCAGTCTGTGCAAATTTAGTGTGTGGGCTTTTCCCTTTGTGCTATTCCTTTTTCTCCGCAACACAATGAGTCCTGTCTGGATTGTCTCTCTCCCACCAGGTGATGAGATAGTGAAAGAGAGCAAGGAGGGGAATCTTCATGAGGAAGTTCCTGGGGAAGCGGAACCACTGGGCACCTTTGTGGGAAGAGCTGCGGGGAATTTTTCCCAGTGCTTGGAACAGGGAGAAGCCTGGGGAAATTGACACAGGTCAGAGAGGCTGCAGGGAAACCACGCAAGGAAGAAAGGTGTTGGATCTATTCTTTATGAGGGAGGAGAAAAAAGTCCCAGTGAAACCACAGTCCCACAGACAAACCTTAACAAAGAGAAACCCTATCAATGCCTCGAATATGGGAAAGGATTCATTGTGAGATCATACCTTGTTACACATCAGACGATTCATACTGGAGAGAAACCCCTTCAATGTTTGGAGCATGGGGAAAGCTGTAATAACTGCTCAGACCTTAATAACCATGGGAGAAGCCACATGGGAGAGAAACCCTATCAGTGTCTCAAATGCGGGAAATGTTTCAGTTGGAATTCAGCCCTTATTGTACATCAGATAATCTACACTGGAGAGAGGCCCCTTAAGTGCTTGGACTGTGGGAAAAGTTTCATACAGAGATCAAACCTTGTTACACATCAGATAAGCCACAGAGGAGTGAGACCTGATAGGGGCTTGGACTGTGGAAAAAGTTACACAGCAAGATCAGGCTTTGTTACACATCAGGCAAGCCAAACAGGAGAGAGGCTTTATAAATACTTAGCATGTGGGAAAAGCTTCAGTAATAGCAGAAACCTTAATAACCATTGGCGAAGCCACACAGAAGAGAGAGCCTATAAATGCCTGCACTGCAAGAATGGTTTCCGTTAGAAGTCAGCTACCTTACAAGTAGAGAATCAGTGTTGACAAGGCCAATTCAATCAGGATATATGTGGTTCAATCCCAATATTTGATGAAGAGGGGTCAATACCAAGAGAAGGAGAATTGCTTCTGTAGTGAGCCAGCCACTCCCAGTCTCCATTCAGGCCTAAAGTGTTGGTGTTAAGTTTGCAAATGAATTGTAGCTCTGCAGTTTCTCTCTGAAATCTGTTTTTGAAGCTTTTTCGTTGAAGGATGGCCACATTTAAATCTGTTATTGAATGTCCAGGGAGACTGAAGTGTTCTCCTACTGGCTTTTGTATGTTACCATTCCTGATGTCTGATTTGTGTCCATTTATTCTTTTACATAGAGACTGTTCCATTTGGCCAATGTGCATGGCAGAGGGACATTGCTGGCACATGATGGCATATATCACATTGGTAGATGTGCAGGTGAATGTGCCCCTGATGGGGAGGCTGATATGATTGGGTCCTATGATGGTGTCACTAGAGTAGATATGTGGACAGAGTTGGGAACGGGGTTTGTTGCACCAATTAGTTCTTCGGTTAGTGTTTCTGTGGTGTGATGTTTAGTTGCTGGTGAGTATTTGCTCCAGGTTGCAGGGCTGTCTGTAAGTGAGGACAGGCCGATCTCCCAATATCTATGAGAGTGAGGGACCATCTTTCAGGATAGGTTGTAGATGGTTGATGATGTGGTGGAGAGGTTTTAGCTGGGGGCTGTACATGATGGCCAGTGGTGTTCTGTTATTTTCCTTTTTGGGCCTGTCCTGTAGTAGGTGATTTCTGAGTACCTGTCTTGCTCTGTCAATCTGTTTCTTCACTTCCCCAGGTGGGTACTGTAGTTTTAAGAATGCTTGATAAAGCTCTTATTGGTGTTTGTCTCTGTCTGAGGGATTGGCGCAAATGTGGTTGTATCTTAGGGCTTGGCTGTAAACAATGGTGTGACGGTACCGCCCATACGGCTTTATGGGAATATGATATAACTGGAATATGTTTTGTGCTGCCTATGCCATGTAACATATCTCTGTAAAGATTATGGTCTACTATTTCTATTCATCCTATTTGTACACATATATCATTTTGTACTGGAGGTTAAGAATATGGGCTGTATACTTGCTTGATTTCTAAGTAAGCTTTGGGAGGCATTTGGTCAGCTTCTTTAGGAAGGAATTTGCAAGGTTACGTACCGGATCAGGAAGCACTTGGAGAACAATGCATCTTGGAATGCTTCAATCCACATGAGAAGTCTTCCTGGAGACATACAAGATACCATAAAAGTGGCAAAGAGTTCTGTGGCACCTTATAGACTAACAATCAGGTGCCACAGAACTCTTTGCTGCTTTTACAGATCCAGACTAACACGGCCACCCTCTGATATTTGTCAAGATACCATGTGGACAATGGCTTCTGCCTGTAAAGACTGTGAGTCATGCATGGATATGTGACTTGCCCAGGTGACTCCAGAGCTCCATCTTGGAGCTGGACTTTGCCTAGGAGTGAGGAGGTGGGTCTCGACCCACAAGAGAAAGTCTATTTAAACCCGTGGGAGACCCCTCCATTTGGTCTGTAGCAGCTAAAGAGGAAGCCTCTCCACCCCCGGGATACTTGGAAGAAACTGGAACAAAAGGGTGTGAGTGATTGCTGGACCCAGGCTAAACGGAGATTAGTCTATAAAAGGGAGCATCCTGGAACTGGTGAGGATCTTATCTGTATTCAGTTTGATTAGACATAGATTTGCGCATTTTATTTTGCTTGGTCACTTACTTTGTTCTGTCTGTTACTACTTGGAACCCCTTAAATCCTACTTTCTGTATCTAATAAAATCACTTTTTACTTATTAATTAACTCGGAGTGTGTATTAATACCTGGGGGAGCAAACCACTGTGCAACTCGCTCTGTCAGTGTTATGGAGGATGAACAATTTATGAGTTTACCCTGCATAAGCTTTATACAGGGTAAAATGGATTTATTTGGGTTAGACCCCATTGGGAGGTGGGCATCTGAATGTTAAAGACAAGCACACTTCTGTGAGCTGCTTTCAGGTAAACCTGCAGCTTTGGGGCAGGTAATTCAGACTCTGGGTCTTTGTTGGAGCAGACGGTGTGTCTGGCTCAGCAAGACAGGGTGCTGGGGTCCTGAGCTGGCAGGGAAAGCAGGGGGCAGAAGTAGTCTTGGCACATCAGGTGGCAGCTCCCAGGGTGTTTCTGTGATCCAACCCATCACAGTAGCATAGTCAAGCAGGATCTGTGCACAGCTGATTGCTTTGAGGTTCTGGTAGTGATTTTAAGTGTGTTTAAGTGTGGTGGCTGGAGAACAGACAAAGTGTTTACTGGTTTGTTATTTTCTGTTTGCTTATTTCAGGAAGAAAGCAGGGACAGAAAGAGAAGCAAAATAGATAAGATTGAAGGTCAGAAGAAACTAAAACTGCAAACTGGTTGCAAATTATCCAGAAAGGCTGAACTGTGAAAGTCTCTGTTAACTAAGCATCCCCTGAGATGAGTGCATTTCAGTTTCAGTGAACTGCAGAGGGCTTGTGGCCCAGCACAAAAAAGCAGGAAAATGAGTACCAGTGATGCCGCCAATAAACTAGAGCTGGCCAGACTGGAAGCAAAAGAGAAACCTAGAACTAAGACAATTAGAAATTAATGTTGTGGAGGCAGAAAAAGCCAGGAAAGAGGCTGCTCACAAGAGAGCTATGGAGGCAGAGACAGCAAGAGTGGAGGCAGAAGCAGCTGCCCACAGAGAGCTATGGAGGCCCAGAGGGAAGCCCAGAAACATGAACTGGCTGTTATGGAGTTGAAGGGACAAAATCATCCACCTGCTGGCTCCACTTCCCCAAAAATCCACAAATTGGAGCGACTATGTCCACAGTAGGATGAGTCTAGCGATATTGCTGAATAGTTCATCACCTTTGAGAGACTGTGCACCCTCCATGCCATCCCTGAAGATCAGAAGATGACCACATTGATAGCAAAATTGACTGGCAGAGCTCTGGACATATTCAATAAGATGCCTATTGATGATGCTTCAAACTATGGTAAATTTAAGGAAACAGTTTGAGATTATGCCTGAAACCTACAGGGTTAAATTCAGGAGTCTTAAGAGGGGATTTGGATTGAGTAATGTGGCTTATGCCAATGAAATGAGAGATTTGGTAGATATGTGGGTGTGGGGGAAGGGCATTACAAGCTTTGAAGGAATGTGTGATCTGGTTACTCAGGAACAATTCCTGAATATGTGCAGTGATGATGTAAAACAGGATTTGTGGGACAAAAAGGCAAATGCAGTGGGTGAATTGGCTGGGTATGCAGACTCTTATGAGCAAGCACAAGCTGCAATGAAACATAAACCACTGGCAGAAGGGTATAAGGTTGCGAGAAAGCAGAATCACTGTTTTACCCCTGGGACTGGGAAAAAAGAGGCTGGACGGTCACCTCCCCATTCCTCTGGTACTCATCCCAAATTTCCCATGCAAGCAGAGGAGCCCAAGAGGTGCTATCATTGTAAGTCCACGGGGCACCTGAGGGATAAGTGTCCCTTGGAGAGTGGAAATGGGCAACAAGTAACACATGAAGCTGCTGTGGCCTCTTTTCACACAGGATTTGTAAAACTTGCTTCCACACAACCAAGCAATGAGCATGTTGCGGGGGGGGCAACAGTTGGGGTTCGTTTGCCCAGTGTGCGTATCCCCAATGACCACACCGGAGTGGAGAAGCAAGTATCTTTATTTGAGTCAAATAAGGTGAAAGGAGATATACAATCTCAGATCATGCACACATCACTATCCTCTTCCCCACCTTATATACCCCACTTGTTTACAAAGATGTTCACAGGTGCCACAATTCATCATTTACAATTCATTAAGTACCGGATCCTTTAATTATATCCTTTACCCACACTACAGAGCCCCCCTTTGCTCAATTACATCTTGTACCATAAACAAAAAAACAAAAGAAAATGATAAATGATTACATGTACTCATGCTAGCTTTAAAGGAACATATTGATTAATCTAAGGGGAAATTCGAGGGCGATGGCAGGCCTGAGAATGTAAACTTTTAACCCCATGCCATATTGCCAGTTACCTGGAGCCCTGCACCCCCCAACAAGCATATGCATGCTGTTAAAATTAACGGTGAAGTGCTTCTGGGATTAAGGGACATGGGTGCTGAAATTTCTGTGGTCAAGAGGGACCTGATCCAGGAGAAGGATTTGCTGCCCGGTCAAATGCCAGAATTAGAGCTGGTAGGGGGTTACAAAGTCCTTGCACCTTTAGATAAAGTACATATGCAAACTTGGGATTTGCAAGCTGAACTGACGGTTGCAATGGTGGCACACAATTTTGCACTGTTTCTACTGGGGAATGATTTCTTTAATGTGGCAGAATCTGTCCCAGGGTTGGTTAGCAGTGAGAAGGAATCTTGTGGTAAAAGCCCTGGAGGGTGGGGGTGAAGTCACATGGACTGCTGGGATTCCTCTGCAGCAGTAAAGGATGCAGATTGGGAGGCAGGGATGGTTGTAGCCAGTTCTTGTAGCCCAGGGGCTCAAGGGACGTTTCAGAGGGAGGGGCTGGACAAAGCCAGCTCCTGTCCCATAATCATCTCCCCGGGGGAGAGGGATGTACCACCTTGTTACAGAGCGGCCACCCCGGCTGTTGACTGCCAGGAAGTTGCAAGTTATCAGGGGGCAGGGCCTGCCCTGGGGTGCACAGAGGCGTGTGTCCCAAAGGTGGAAGTTGGGGTCCTGGTGACCACTGCGGTGGAAGCAGATCCCAAGATCTCTATAGCTGGACACAAACCCAACCTGAGTGAAAAGGGGCAAAGTTTGCTGGCCAGTGAAGAGTCTGCCATAGCTGGTAGCTGTGAGCCGACAGCTTGATCAGGGTCACCTTCCCTTTTGGGGGACACAAGAGTGTCTGACCCAGAGAGGGAAGCCCAGAGAGAAGGTGGGGGGGGGGAGGGCAGAGAGTCCGCCCACCTTTTGTAGGAAGGGACTTTCCCAGGAGGGTGAAAAGTCTGCATTTGAAATACCAGTCCCCTCTCCTGTGGATCAGGTTTTAAGGGAAACCTGGGGGTCAGGTCTCCTGGAGGGGGGGATCTATCCAGATGACCTGTTGAGAACAGAAAGTGGGGTGTCCAAAGGGGTCCAGAGCACCCCATTGAAAGATGTTGTTCTTGCTACACTTGTAAGAGATAAAACTATCTGGGGTGGGGGAGGATCTCTGCATGGGTGAGTCCAGCCCAGAGAAATTCCAGAGGGAGGGGCCGAGGGCAGGTATGCTTGCAGTACACCCTTTCCTGGCCAAAGACCCAAACACATGCCTAAATTAAAAGCCTTCCCCAAAGAGGCAGAAGAATCTGCATCAGAGTGTCTACCAGAGGGCACAGAGAACTGGGAAAATGCAATAGATGGTAAACAAAATTGAGCGAACGAAGCCTGTCCACTGTAGATTTGCTATTAACCTTGTGTCTTTTGCTGATTCACCTATGGGATAAAACAAAAGAATTCACACTAGTGGTAAACCCTTTATAGATGTGGGATATACCTGATTTGTGGCAGAACCTGTTGTACATGCTAGGGATGGTGACAAGACAGCCCCCCAAGCATGTTACTTTTCAGCCTATACCTATAAACAGACTGGAAGCTTGGCACAGCGGCAAAAGCATAGCAGGACCATGCTGCTGTGTAGAAGGGGAAACTGAGGCACACCACCTCATGGCATTGGTGGCTAAATGTTAAGACACCTCCACTTTAATAGATGTTGCTGTCTGCTTCTGTTGGCAATACTACACCCCAACCTGTTTTGAGGCATCTGGGGACCAGGAACCCCAAAACTAGCTAGAGCCCCTATGATTGACATCATATGGTTTCATGGTACTGAAAAGGAATGTGACCAAAGACAAACAGGAATTGTACAGGTACCGCCTCCGCTATGGACAGTGCCTCTGGCAGTAAGGTCAGGGAGAGGGTGTGATGGTACCTGCCATAAGACTTTATGGGAATATGTCATAACTGGAATATGGTTTGTGCTGCCTGTGCCATGTAACATATCTCTGTAAAGGTTATGGTCTACTGTATCTATTCATCCTATTTGTACACACGTATCATTTTGTACTGGAGGTTAAGAATATGGGCTGTATACTTGCTTGATTTCTAAGTAAGCTTTGGGAGGCATTTGGTCAGCTTCTTTAGGAAGGAATGCACAAGGTTAAGTACCGGATCAGGAAGCACTTGGAGAACAATGCATCTTGGAATGCTTCAATCCACATGAGAAGTCTTCCTGGAGACATACAAGATACCATAAAAGCCGCAAAGAGTTCTGTGGCACCTTATAGACTAACAATCAGGTGCCACAGAACTCTTTGCTGCTCTTACAGATCCAGACTAACACGGCCACCCTCTGATATTTGTCAAGATACCATGTGGACAATGGCTTCTGCCTGTAAAGACTGTGAGTCATGCATGGACATGTGACTTGCCCAGGTGACTCCAGAGCTCCATCTTGGAGCTGGACTTTGCCTAGGAGTGAGGAGGGGGGTCTCCACCCACAAGAGAAAGTCTATTTAAACCCATGGGAGACCCCTCCATTTGGTCTGCAGTAGCTAAAGAGAGAGCCCCTTACTGAAACTTAATGGGGGGAGGCGTTGCTTCGCCATCTCCTAGTTCCAAAAGAAAGGGGAAGGGCCAATGAGAAATCAAGATTCTGAGACTGACAATGGGAAGGGGCCAATGCTCAAGGTCAGCCTGAATGACAGGGCAGGCAGGCCAATGAGGGAGTCAGGGGGTCCTCGCCTCTTCTCTCTTCTGTGTGAGTGGAGCTGGCTGGTCCAGAGCAGAGCGGGAGGTGCCAAGGAAAGGGGAGAATTGGCCTGCAGGCAGAGCAGCAGCAGTGCTGAGGCAAAGGGAAATTGCAACAGTTAAGGAAGGGGATCCTGGGCAAGGAGATGCCCTCAGCCAAGGGGCCTTGCAGGCCAGACTGGGTGGGGGATCATAATCCTGACAGGAAGAGGCTGATCTAGGAAGAAGGATCCTGCCACCTAGAGCCTGAGGGCATGTGGCCACCACCAGAGTAAGTGTCTGACCCATGGCATCCCTGCAGGAAGCCTGGGACATGGGAGGAACAGACTTTGAACTACCCTGACATTCCAGAGATGCTGGATGTGGTGTCTCCCCCACCCCCCAACCCCGAGTGGGGTGACGTGTTTTCCTTTAATCTTTCCCACTTTTCTCCTTATTTTTTTTATTACTTGCTGTTTAATTAATTGTATTTGTTCTGAACTCTGTGCAATGGTCAAGGAAGCATTCAGGGAAGCACCCCACAATGGGGACACCTTAGGAAGGAACAGTCAGTTTCACACATACAGAACGGGAAGAGACTGTCTAGGAAGGAGTATGGCAGAAAGAGATCTAGGGGTCATAGTGGACCACAAGCTAAATATGAGTCAACAGTGTGATACTGTTGCAAAAAAAGCAAACGTGATTCTGGGATGCATTAACAGGTGTGCTGTAAACAAGACACGAGAAGTCATTCTTCCGCTTTACTCTGCGCTGGTTAGGCCTCAACTGGAGTATTGTGTCCAGTTCTGGGCACCGCATTTCAAGAAAGATGTGGAGAAATTGGAGAGGGTCCAGAGAAGAGCAACAAGAATGATTAAAGGTCTTGAGAACATGACCTATGAAGGAAGGCTGAAACAATTGGGTTTGTTTAGTTTGGAAAAGAGAAGACTGAGAGGGGACATGATAGCAGTTTTCAGGTATCTAAAAGGGTGTCATCAGGAGGAGGGAGAAAACTTGTTCACCTTAGCCTGCAATGATAGAACAAGAAGCAATGGGCTTAAACTGCAGCAAGAGAGATTTAGGTTGGACATTAGGAAGAAGTTCCTAACTGTCAGGGTAGTTAAACACTGGAATAGATTGCCTAGGGAAGTTGTAGAATCTCCATCTCTGGAGCTATTTAAGAGTAGGTTAGATAAATGTCTATTAGGGATGGTCTAGACAGTATTTGGTCCTGCCGTGAGAGCAGGGGACTGGACTCGATGACCTCTCAAGGTCCCTTCCAGTCCTAGAGTCTATGAGTCCTGAATGATCACAAGAAGATTGGGGCTTGAGCCCCTCAGGAACCCTGGGCCCAGCCTTGGGGTTACAGGGACCAAAGTGGAAGGGGAGTCCATGAGGTCAGGCAGCCCTGGGGGAAGATAGTGGGAGCGAGGACTCAGATCCTTTCGCTAGCCAAGTCCCTCGGGGCTGTGTATAAGCCAGGAATGTTCCCCACAATAGCAGGACTGTTTCCCTGCTTACCCAAGTGCATATTTATTGGTTTGTCCTAAAGTTAATGAAGTATTTCAAGAAAAAGTGCCAGAGCAGCCACCCGAGAGAGCTGCTGGCCACATTCTGAGACCAGGAAAAAATGGGAGGTAAGAACCCCATAGTTAGATGCTCATGATGGTCGCTTTTGACCTTAAAAGTCTGTGAGTGGAACAGAAGAGTAGGAGAAGCGCTACGTGGTGGGTTTATTGCTAGGACCCAGGAGCAGCCGGGAGGCGGCTGTGGGGCAGCGAGCGCTGGGCTCCGGCCCGGCAGCAGGAAGTGACTCGCAGCCGCTGCGGTGACTCTGGCTCCCAGGCTCCTGGCGAGATCCCCGAGCCCCGGCGGCTGGTGCTGGGAGCCCGGAGCCCTGGCTGCAGCCGGGAGAGGGGAATCTCCAGCAGGGCCCTTCCCGCTGCTCCCCAGGAGCCTCTCCCAGGGCAGAGCCCCCAGCCCGGCCCGGCCCCTGTCCCGGGGGGCCCCGCTCGGAGGGAAGGTGAGAGAGACCCGCCCCCCCCCCGGCCAGTCACCTCCGGGCTGCAGGGGGAGGTTTGGCCCCAGGCTGCTCCCAGCGGAGCTGGCTGCGATTCCCGCCTGGGGCCCGGGAAAGCTGCCGCCAGCCCCGGTGGGGGCGGGGCGGAGGGAGCCACTCCTGGGGGGCTGAAGGGGTGGGAGCGGGAAGAGGGGCAGGGTGTAGATAAGCGGGGGACAAGGATATGTGAGGGGCAGGATGGGAGGGGGCTGGACGTGGCTGAAGGGGGGGATGGGGCGATGTAGGGGAATCGTGAAGATTTATGGGGCGGATGGGAACGGCTCCAATTGAGGGAAACTCTGAGTGTGGGGGGGTCACTGGGAGGGAAAGGTGAGATGTGGGAAGGGAAGGCTGGGGGGAGACTGTGAGAGCCAGACTGGCTGGAGAACGGAGAGAAAGGGTAGGGGCGGGGAAAAGGGGTGGGGAGAGACGCAAGGCAGCTCCCCCACCCCATGGGGCAGGAGAGGGGGAGGGGCAGCCCCCACCCAACAGCCAGACGGGGTCAGAAGCTACAAGGCAAATATCCAGACCCTACCCCACCCCCTGCTCCCAGTGTATTATTTTCAGACACACCCAGGCTGGTGGGGTCTGTGTGTCCTGAGTGTTGGGGGCCCTGATTTCCGGGCAGGATCCAGATCTCAGCCACACCGGAGTCAGACCAGAATCCCTGCTGGCTCTGACATGGGGGATAGGCCAGTGGGATCAGCCTCTGCCTGCCTGTCCCTGGGGGTGCAGTTCTGGCCAAGGGAGAGGAGGAGCCTGGTGCTCCCTGGCTCAGATGCTGCTGCGTCCTTTACCTGAGAGCCCAGAGTGTAAAACTGCTGCTCCCCAGCTGGGCCTGTGCCAGGGACAGACTTTCATTAACACTGTCATAAACAGATAGCTAAGGGTTAATGTCTCTTTCACCTGAAGCACCTGACCAGAGGACCAATCAGGAAACCGGATTTTTTCAACTTTGGGTGGAGGGAATTGAGTGTCTCAGTCTTTGTCTGCCTGCCTGCTTTCTCTGAGCTTTGGAGAAGTAGTTCTACTTTCTAGTCTTCTGTTTCTAAGTGTAAGGACAAAGAGATCAGATAGTAAGTTCTATGGTTTTCTTTTCTTTGGTATTTGCATGAATATAAGTGCTGGAGTGCTTTGATTTGTATTCTTTTGGAATAAGGCTGTTTATTCAATATTCTTTTAAGCAATTGGCCCTGTGTTGTATCATCTTAATACAGAGAGAACATTTGTACTTATTTTTCTTTCTTTTTATATAAAGCTTTCTTTTAAGACCTGTTGGAGTTTTTCTTTACTTCAGGAAATTGAGTCTGTACTCACCAGGGAATTGGTGGGAGGAAGGAATCGGGGAGATCTGTGTGTTGGATTGCTAGCCTGATGTTGCATTCCCTCTGGGGGAATAGGAAAGTACTTTTTGTTTCCAGGATTGGGAACAGAGAGGGAGATTCACTCTGTTTGGATTCACAGAGCTGGTGTCTGTGTATCTCTCCAGGAGCACCTGGAGGGGGGAAGGGAAAAAGGATTATTTCCCTTTGTTGTGAGACTCAAGGGATTTGGGTCTTGGGGTCCCCAGGGAAGGTTTTTCAGAGGGACCAGAGTGCCCCAAAACACTCTAATTTTTTGGGTGGTGGCAGCAGGTACCAGGTCCAAGCTGGTAACTAAGCTTGGAGGTTTTCATGCTAACCCCCATATTTTGGACGCTAAGGTCCAAATCTGGGACTAAGGTTATTACATGAGTAGCAGCGGTGGGAGATAGACAGAATCCAGAAGCCAGTAGAAATATTGTATTTTTCTTTTCTCTGCTAAGGGCTTTTTAGCAGAGAGAAGCAGTTGGTTTTAAAAGGGAACCAGAGAGAAATTTTTTTTTTTCTGCTCTCTCTGGCAGTTTGTGGCTTGCATGTTAAGCAGAAGTCGTTAAGGACTATTAACAGTCTTTTGTCACACAATAGCACTCCCATTGAGAGTCATACCAGCACTATATGAATGCAAATAAAGTGGTTTTTCAGGTTTACTTGACATTGAAGATTAGCTAGAGAGAGAAAAGGAAAAAAGCACTGTTGCTAGGCAGACTTCAGGAGGCAACAGAGAACCTGCAGTTCAGAAGATAAACACCGGAGGGCACCCCAACACAAGAAAACAGGAATCATGACTTCTAAGGCAAAAATTGCGGCCGAAGAACAAATCAAAGAAGCTGAACACAGGCGACAGATGGAGATGAAAGAAAGAGAAGAACAGATCAAAGAGGCAGCCTACCAAAGAGAACAGGCAGCCTACCAAAGAGAACAGGCAGCCAAAGAGGCAGCCAAGGAGGCAGCACACAAAAGAAAACTAGAAGAAGAAGAGGTGGCCCACCGCCGAGAAATGGAAAAACAACAAAAAGAGAATGAAGAGAAGGAAAAACAGAGAAAACATGAACTGGAGTTGGCAAAAGCTGGGCTGCCTGTGCCAGCCAACCCTAACAACCCGGCGCCAAATATTGCTCCACAGCACAGGAAATTTCCCACCTACAAGGCAGGTGATGACACCGAGGCCTTCTTGGAAAACTTTGAAAGAGCCTGTCTTGGGTACAGCATCCCCGAAGACCAGTACATGGTAGAATTGAGGTCACAGCTCAGTGGACCTTTAGCAGAGGTGGCAGCTGAAATGCCTAAGCACCAAATAAATGACTATAAACTTTTTCTAACCAAGGCCAGATACAGGATGGGGATAACCCCAGATCATGCCCGTCGGCGTTTCAGAAACCAAAAGTGGAAACCAGAGGAGTCATTTCCCAAACACGCCTACTGCATTGCAAAAAACTATGAGGCCTGGCTAACAGGAAACAACATTCAAACCTTGGAAGAACTGAACCTCCTCATACAAATGGAGCAGTTCTTGGATGGTGTTCCTGAAGACATCACGCGGTACATACAAGATGGAAACCCCAAGAATATCGCTGAGGCGGGGGAGATTGGAGCCAAATGGATGGAACTGGCAGAAAGCAAGAAAGCTACTGTCAAGGGGAACGATTACCCCAGGGGGCACACAGACCATAAACCCTACAACCGAGGACAGCCAAAGACCCCACATACCACCCAAGTAAAGCCACAGATACCCTACCCTTCAACCTCACCAGTCTCCAGTAACTCACCTCGGCCCAGTGACCCATCAGATGGAAGATGCTTTAAGTGTAATGAACTGGGACATATCAAGGCCAAGTGTCCCAAGAACACCATGCGAGTGCAATTCATTACACCACCATCACACCAAAGATCCCCAGGCCCGGATGCCTCTCAAATACCCTTGGAGCGAAGGGAAAATTTGAGAGTGGGCGGAAAGAAGGTTACTGCGTGGAGAGACACGGGGGCACAAGTGTCAGCTATCCACCAATCCTTCGTTGACCCCAAATTCATCAACCCAAAGGCCAAAGTTACAATTTACCCCTTCATGTCACAAGCTGTAGACTTGCCTACAGCTCAACTGCCTGTCCAGTACAAAGGCTGGTCAGGAATGTGGACTTTTGCAGTCTATGACAATTATCCTATCCCCATGCTACTGGGGGAAGACTTGGCCAACCAGGTGAGGCGGGCCAAGAGAGTGGGAATGGTTACACGTAGCCAAACCAGGCAAGCTTCCAGACCCATTCCTGTTCCTGAGCCGTCCACAGAGGCCCCGTCTGTGTTACCAGAGACCCAGACAGAGGTAGTGGACCCGGATTCCATGCCTACCACTGAAACAGCCACAGCATCTCCAGTCCCAGGCCCGGAACTGAAACAGCAACCAGCACCAGCAAGTGCAACTACATCTTCAAACTCAACGCCAGAGGGCGCCAGCGAGCCAAACTGGCAGAAGCAACAGACAGCCATACCCAAAAGGCTCAGCCAGAGCCTGAAATACCCTCAGGTGCACCAGCGGAGAGCGGTTCACCAGCAACGGAAACAACCCCATCACCTACATCGCTTCCAGAGGGACCAAGTCCACAGTCTGAGGAAGAACTGGTGACCCCAGACTCAAGGGAACAGTTCCAGACTGAGCAGGAAGCGGATGACAGCCTTCAGAAAGCGTGGGCGGCGGCATGGAGCACCCCACCGCCTCTCAGCTCTTCTAATCGATCCCGGTTTGTTATAGACCAAGGACTTTTATACAAGGAAATTCTTTCTGGTGGACACCGGGAAGAATGGCAGCCGCAAAAACAGTTGGTGGTTCCAACTAAGTACCGGGAGAAGCTCTTAAGCTTAGCCCATGATCATCCCAGTGGCCATGCTGGGGTGAACAGAACCAAGGACCGGTTGGGGAAGTCCTTCCACTGGGAGGGGATGGGCAAGGACGTTGCCAAGTATGTCCGGTCTTGTGAGGTATGCCAAAGAGTGGGAAAGCCTCAAGACCAGGTCAAGGCCCCTCTCCAGCCACTCCCCATAATTGAGGTCCCATTTCAGCGAGTAGCTGTGGATATTCTGGGCCCTTTCCCAAAAAAGACGCCCAGAGGAAAGCAGTACGTACTGATTTTAGTGGACTTTGCTACCCGATGGCCAGAAGCAGTAGCTCTAGGCAACACCAGGGCTAACACTGTGTGCCTGGCCCTAACAGACATCTTTGCCAGGGTAGGTTGGCCCTCTGACATCCTTACAGATTCAGGGTCTAATTTCCTGGCAGGGACCATGGAAAAACTGTGGGAAACTCATGGGGTGAATCACTTGGTTGCCACCCCGTACCACCATCAAACCAATGGCCTGGTGGAAAGGTTCAATGGAACTTTGGGGGCCATGATACGAAAATTCATCAACGAATTCTCCAATAATTGGGACCTAGTGTTGCAGCAGTTGCTGTTTGCCTACAGGGCTGTACCACATCCCAGTTTAGGGTTTTCACCATTTGAACTTGTGTATGGTCATGAGGTTAAGGGGCCATTACAGTTGGTGAAGCAGCAATGGGAGGGGTTTACGCCTTCTCCAGGAACTAACATTCTGGACTTTGTAAGCAACCTACAAAGCACCCTCCGACACTCTTTAGCCCTTGCTAAAGAGAACCTAAAGGATGCTCAAGAAGAGCAAAAGGCCTGGTATGACAGACATGCCAAAGAACGTTCCTTCAAGGTAGGAGACCAGGTTATGGTCTTGAAGGCGCAACAGGCCCATAAGATGGAAGCATCATGGGAAGGGCCATTCACGGTCCAAGAGCGCCTGGGAGCTGTAAACTACCTCATAGCATTTCCCAATTCCTCACTAAAGCCTAAAGTGTACCATGTTAATTCTCTCAAGCCTTTCTATTCCAGAGACTTACAGGTTTGTCAGTTTACAGTCCAGGGAGAGGATGCTGAGTGGCCTGACGGTGTCTACTACGACGGGAAAAAAGACGGTGGCGTGGAAGAGGTGAACCTCTCAACCACCCTAGAACGTCTGCAGCGGCAACAAATCCAGGAGCTGTGCACTAGCTTCGCCCCATTGTTCTCAGCCACCCCAGGACGGACTGAACGGGCATACCACTCCATTGATACAGGTAATGCTCACCCAATCAGAACCCCACCCTACCGAGTGTCTCCTCATGCCCAAGCTGCTATAGAACGGGAGATCCAAAACATGCTACAGATGGGTATAATCCGCTCATCTACCAGTGCATGGGCATCTCCAGTGGTTCTGGTACCCAAACCAGATGGGGAAATACGCTTTTGCGTGGACTACCGTAAGCTAAATGCTGTAACTCGTCCGGACAACTATCCAATGCCACGTACCGATGAGCTATTGGAAAAGTTGGGACGTGCCCAGTTCATCTCTACAATAGACTTAACCAAGGGGTACTGGCAAGTACCGCTAGATGAACCTGCCAAGGAGAGGTCAGCATTCGTCACCCATGCGGGGGTGTATGAATTCAATGTCCTTCCTTTCGGCCTTCGAAATGCACCCGCCACCTTCCAGAGGCTGGTAGATGGTCTACTAGCTGGACTGGGAGAATTTGCAGTTGCCTACCTCGATGATGTGGCCATTTTTTCAGACTCCTGGCCCGAACACCTACTACACCTGGAAAAGGTCTTTAAGCGCATCAGGCAGGCAGGACTAACTGTTAAGGCCAAAAAGTGTCAAATAGGCCAAAACAGAGTGACTTACCTGGGGCACCAGGTGGGTCGAGGAACCATAAACCCCCTACAGGCCAAGGTGGATGCTATCCAAAAGTGGCCTGTCCCACGGTCCAAGAAGCAGGTCCAATCCTTCTTAGGCTTGGCCGGATACTACAGGCGATTTGTACCACACTACAGCCAAATCGCTGCCCCACTGACCGACCTGACCAAAAAGACCCAGCCAAATGCAGTTAAGTGGACTGATGAGTGTCAAAAGGCCTTTACCCAACTTAAGGCAACGCTCATGTCTGACCCTGTGCTCAGGGCCCCGGATTTTGACAAGCCATTCCTAGTAACCACGGATGCATCTGAGCGTGGTATAGGAGCAGTGCTCATGCAGGAAGCAACAGATCACAACTTCCATCCTGTCGTGTTTCTCAGCAAGAAACTGTCTGAGAGGGAAAGTCACTGGTCAGTCAGTGAAAAGGAATGCTATGCCATTGTGTACGCCCTGGAAAAGCTACGCCCATATGTTTGGGGACGGCGGTTCCAACTACAAACTGACCATGCTGCACTAAAGTGGCTTCATACTGCCAAGGGGAACAACAAGAAACTTCTTCGTTGGAGTTTAGCTCTCCAAGATTTTGATTTTGAAATTCAACACATCACAGGAGCTTCTAACAAAGTAGCTGATGCACTCTCCCGTGAGAGTTTCCCAGAATTCAGTCGTTAAAAAGTGTTCTTAAAATGTAGAAGTCTGTTAGTTATATACTTAGGAGTATATGTAAAGGTGTATGTGTTGTATTAATCTGTTTATTTTCAAGTTCTAGAAGGAAATCGCCGCCAGTGAGCTTCCCCACTGTCTGCAATTTGGGGGGCGTGTCATAAACAGATAGCTAAGGGTTAATGTCTCTTTCACCTGAAGCACCTGACCAGAGGACCAATCAGGAAACCGGATTTTTTCAACTTTGGGTGGAGGGAATTGAGTGTCTCAGTCTTTGTCTGCCTGCCTGCTTTCTCTGAGCTTTGGAGAAGTAGTTCTACTTTCTAGTCTTCTGTTTCTAAGTATAAGAACAAAGAGATCAGATAGTAAGTTCTATGGTTTTCTTTTCTTTGGTATTTGCATGAATATAAGTGCTGGAGTGCTTTGATTTGTATTCTTTTGGAATAAGGCTGTTTATTCAATATTCTTTTAAGCAATTGGCCCTGTGTTGTATCATCTTAATACAGAGAGAACATTTGTACTTATTTTTCTTTCTTTTTATATAAAGCTTTCTTTTAAGACCTGTTGGAGTTTTTCTTTACTTCAGGGAAATTGAGTCTGTACTCACCAGGGAATTGGTGGGAGGAAGGAATCGGGGAGATCTGTGTGTTGGATTGCTAGCCTGATGTTGCATTCCCTCTGGGGGAATAGGAAAGTACTTTTTGTTTCCAGGATTGGGAACAGAGAGGGAGATTCACTCTGTTTGGATTCACAGAGCTGGTGTCTGTGTATCTCTCCAGGAGCACCTGGAGGGGGGAAGGGAAAAAGGATTATTTCCCTTTGTTGTGAGACTCAAGGGATTTGGGTCTTGGGGTCCCCAGGGAAGGTTTTTCAGAGGGACCAGAGTGCCCCAAAACACTCTAATTTTTTGGGTGGTGGCAGCAGGTACCAGGTCCAAGCTGGTAACTAAGCTTGGAGGTTTTCATGCTAACCCCCATATTTTGGACGCTAAGGTCCAAATCTGGGACTAAGGTTATTACAAACACCCCCCTGGGCTCAGCTCAGGTGGGGACTTTCACTGAGCCTGGAACCAGCAAAGTGACTCCTTTGATTTCGCTTTTTTCCAGCATTTGTCTTAGAGACTCTGTCCGTGGGGAGGTTAAAAGTGTCTCAAGGGTTCAGTGCTGGGGGCAGGGGCCGGGTCTGTGTTGTGATGAAGTGACTGAGGGTTTTCCCAGCGCGGCAGAGCCCAGAGCGTTTGTCTGCAGGGAGAGCGCCTCGGGGGAATCAGGGTGTGACATGGACTCAAGCCCCTTCTGGAACCTCCCCCATCACCCCTCTCACCCTGACAGGCTGAGGAATCACTTCCAGAAGTCGCTCCAGATCATCTCATCTTCCAGGGGACAGGGAAGGGAAATGGCTGCGATGGAGCCACCTAAGGTAGAGGCCTTTCAATGTGGGGCTGGGAAAACTGACCCCACTGGCCGGAGGCTGCTGTGAAATATGCAGGGAAGCTGTTGGGATTCCTGTCCCTGTCCCTGGCTCAGAGCTCTGCTTCCCGGATCAGCCTGTGGCTGGCAGGAGTGTGAGCAATGAGAAGACCCTGCCCTGCTCCATGTGCTGCGGGACAAGGAGCTCTCACCTTTCCCCTCCCGCTGAAGCTTCTTGGCTGTTTTGAACAGGGCACAGGAGGGGGATTCAGCTTTCTATGGGCATCCTCTCCTGTGAAAAGTGGGATTCTGGGTGGGGTAGCAGGTGCTGAGTGGGGGACTCTTGTTGTTTCAGATGCCGGTGACCTTCGAGGAGGTGGCTGTGTATTTCACCCAGGGGCAGGGGGCTCTGCTGGACCCCGCTCAGAGAGCCCTCTACAGGGATGTCATGCAGGAGAACTACAAGATGGTGATCTGTCTGGGTAAGGGATTCCCGTCCCCTCAGATATTAGAAGCCGTGGGGTCTGCGCATCTGAATCTGGTCATGTTCTTCCCTGGTCAGTTAGATCAGAGGCGAATGGATTCCACAATGCACAGCTGCCATGTGAGAGGGACTTGCATCTCCGTGCCCTCTCCAGTGGGACATGGGTGTCAAACCTAATGGACAAGTTAAACCAGGCCTGCATAACATACGACCCACGGGCCACATGTGTGAACCCACATGGGGGGAATAGGCAAGCGGTGGGGTGGGGCAACCCAATGGCTGGCCGGCAGGTGGGCGGGGTGGTGAAGAGGCCAGTGGCAGGGTGGGGGGTGAGGGTGAGCTAGCAGCGGAAGGTAAGAGACCAGTGGCAGGCAAGCAGGTAAGCTGGTGGCAGGGAGAGCAGGCAAACCGGCGGCAGACAGGCAGGTGAGAGCTGGCAGTGGCACGGGGGCAGACGAGCCGGCGACAGGGGAGGGAAGCTGAGGAGGCAAGCGGGCAGTGAGTAGGCGAGCCGGGAGGGCTGAGAAGGTGAGCAGACAGGCAGCGGAGGGGGGTGGGCGGGGGCTGAGGAAGTGAGCCTACGGGGGTAGGGGGGATGATGAGTCAGGCGGGCAGTGACGGGGGGGGCGGTGAGGAGGCAAGTGACAAGTCGGTGGCTGACATGTTCTACTGATTTTGTCTCTCATAAAAATTGTTCCTTTTTGCTGCTTTTCTCTGGGCTGGGGGTTGTCCCAAGGCTGCAGAGAGGGTGTTCCCAAAGGAAGGTGCTTGCTCCTAACCCCGAGGCTCTCAGTATGTCTGCTCTTCTCTAGTCTGTCCACTTGACAAGTGTGATTGTCCTTGGTCTGGCTCCCAGCCCTTCTCCACGGGTTGCAGCTGTCTGGACATGCTGCCTTCCACGCCTTCCTCATTCACACCTCGTTCCTTCAACAGGGCAATTGATTACAAAGTGGGGGGAAGATCTTATTCTACTTCTAGCAAAAAGACAATTTTCTTTTACCTTAATTATGCTACCTTAGGGGCCCACTAAAACATATTACCAAGGTTCAATACTGCTGTTTCAGGGGGTGGTGCTGGAGAAGGAGGGTTTGTTTCTGCGGAGTGGCCGGCGCTGGGGTAGGGGGGTGTTTTGGGGGGCTGGGTGGTGCTGGGGAGGTGTTTCGGGGGGGGCGGTGGGTTTGGGCCCTCAGCTGATTTCTTTGGAGTAATATGGCCGTCGCTGCTTTACGAGTTGTGCAGGCCTGAGTTAAACCATCTCAACCGCTCCAACTTTCAAAGGGAAATAAATCCAGCATTGTCCTGTCTGTGTTGTTTCTCAGCTGCACACAAAATCCCTGTTCACCTCCCTCGTTGGGACTAGCTCCAGCCTTGGGGAGGACTCTGAGCTCTGGAGGTTTAGAAAGAGGCAGGGTTTTAAGTCCAGAGCCGTGTGTGAGTCAGCAAAGCCCTCAGAATGAACAGATCCTGGGAACGCCTAGTGAGGGTGTAGTAATAATTCAACTCACCTCCCTAGACAACTTCCTCTGCACAAGGGAGCTTCCTCTGCGCAAGGGGGCTCAGTGACCGTTTTCCCGTCCTCTTGGATTCCATGTTCCTCCAGCAGAGCACAGGGAAATGTTCCACTCACAGAATGTCCTTTGTGACAAATACTCCACCAGTGCTCCATGCACCCTGATCTGGTCTGATTCCACCCTCTGCACAGGATTTTCCATTCCCAAACCTGAGCTGATCACCCTACTGGAACGAGGGGAAGAGCCGTGGGTGCCCGATCTCCAGGACTGCGAGGAAAGAAAGTTTCCACAGTATACCCGCACAGGTGAGGACTGACACAGAAACCATCTGGGGAATGAAGGAAAAAGTTGAGAATCCCAAAATATGGTGTGAGTGACGCCCTCAGTTCTTCCTCATCTCACCCAGAGTAGTGCTGTAGTCAGCAGATATCACTCACAACTTTCCACCCATCCTGTTAGCTGCAGGAGTTTCCTTCCCATCTCTCCTTCCCTGTGAGAGTTTGGGTGGGATCTGGAAGCAGAAACCAATTCCTGATTCTTTGCAACTTTCCTGAGTTGAGTTTTCCTTCAGTGTTGTTCCTCTTTCTCCCCAGCACAATGACTCCTGTCTGGATTGTGTCTCTCCCAGCAGGTGCTGAGCAAGGGAGTGAAAACGAGGAGGAGAATCATCATACGGAAGTTCCTGGGGAAGTGGGACCACAGGCGACCTTTGTGGGAAGAGATGAAGGGAATTTTTCCCATTGCTGGGAGAAGGGAGAAGCATTGGGAAATTGGCACAGGTCAAAGAGGCTTGTGGGAAAACACCCAAGGAAGAGAGTGGATGAATCTATTAACAGTGGGGGAGGAGATGAGGATCCCAGAGTGCAGCAGGCAGATCCCAATGCAGAGACATCATGGCACTGCCTGCAGTGTGGGAAAGGATTCATTGTGAGATCACAGCTTGTGACACATCAGACAATCCATACTGGAGAGAAACCCCTTCAGTGCTTGTATCCTGAGGAAAGCTTCAGTAACCGCTCAGATCTTAATAACCATGAGAGAAGCCACACCATTCAGTGCCTTGAGTGTGGGAAATGTTTCAGTTCAAAGTCAGCACTAAATTCACATAAGAAAAGCCACAGAGGAGAGAGATCCCAGAAGTGCTTAGACTGTGGGAAAAGTTTCAAGTGGAAGTCAGACCTTGTTAATCATCAGGCAATCCACACTGGAGAGAGACCCCATAAGTGCTTGGACTGTGGGAAAACTTTCACATGGAGGTCGGCACTTGTTAATCATCAGGCAATCCACACAGGAGAGAAACCCCATATGTGTTTGGACTGTGGGAAAAGTTTCACATGGAGGTCAGCGCTTGTTAATCATCAGGCAATCCACACAGGAGAGAGACCCCACAAGTGCTTGGATTGTGGGAAAAGTTTCAGGCAAAGGTCGGCACTTGTTCAACATAAGGCAACCCACACAGGAGAGAAACCCCACAAGTGCTTGGATTGTGGGAAAACTTTCATACAAAGGTCAAGTCTTGTTCAACATCAGGCAACCCACACAGGAGAGAGACCCCACAAGTGTTTGGATTGTGGGAAAAGTTTCAGACAGAGGTCAACCCTTGTGAAACATAAAGCAACCCACACAGGAGAGAGACACAAGTGCTTGGACTGTGGGAAAAGTTTCATAGAGAGGTCAACTCTTGATAAACATCAGGCAATCCATATAGGCGAGAAACCCCACAAGTGCTTTGACTGTGGGAAACGTTTCAAGCGGAAGATAGACCTTGTTAATCATGAGGCAATCCATGCAGGAGAGACCCCATAAGTGCTTGGACTGAGGGAAAAGTTTCACTTGGAGATCAGTGCTTGGTCATCATAAGGCAATCCATATAGGAGAGAGACCACACAAGTGCTTGGACTGTGGAAAAAGTTTCATACGGAGGTCAGACCACATTAAACATGGGAGAATCCACACAAGTTCTAAACTTGTGCAGCACATGGCAAGAAAGGGTTAAGCAACTTGCATGAAATTGACTCAGATCAACCTTTGGAGAGAGATTTCAGAAGTGTGTCCACCTTAGATAAGCTAGAGTTTGAAATGTAAACGTGTATAAAGACTTGGAAGAAGAGGGGTAACTGTAGTGGTCTATGTTAGCTATATCTTGTTAGAGGTTAACAATTTATCCCAAGGGTTCCTGTGTTCTGTTAATTCAGGGATCAATAATTCAGAGATTATACCCATCACCAATGTCACCTGCCCAATTCTAGCTCAGTCACATTGAATTCGCTGGGGGTAGGGGCTGAAGGATGGAGGGAATGTTTATAGCTGAAATCACCAAAATGTGTTTTGGAAGGTTAATGTCAATGGGATGTGTTCCGCTCTCCTGCTCGGACATTTTCTCGGGGGGATCCCGGAGATGGAAAGGAGCAGCTGTTACCATCTTGGCTACCGGTCCCCACAGTGACTCTCTACACTAATAATTCTCAAACTGTGGGCAGAGCCTCCCAATGGAGGGACAGGAATGTGTCAAGGGAGGTGTGATCAGTGTGGGTTGTTTGTTTTTTTTAAAAAAAGCACTGGCTGTCATCCCCAGGTGGCTGGGGCTCATGAAGAAGGAACAGGCCCATGTGGGAGCTGGGGATAAATGCTCAGGCCCTGAAACCCAGGTGGAGCAGCAGCACAGAAGTAGGGGTGTCACTGGGGTGATAAGTCTGCTGTGAACAGCCATATTGAGGAATATCACTTTTGTGCTGCTGTTGGAGGGCTTCAGAGCTGGTCACATTGCCAGCATGTACTCTGCCATTAGAGCTGGGTGGTGATATATGTGCTTGTGAGGGTGGGGAGCGTAATGACCAAAGACACAAAGTTGGGGTAGTGAGGGAGGAGGAGTGGTGATGAAAAACCTGTGAGAACCCCTGGTCTACACTATTATGGTCACCACATTTACAAAATGATAAATCTACAAAGTATGTCTTGTGAGGTATCATAGGAAAAGTCATCATCTGCTGAATATTATTGTCTGGTTAAAATGTGTCTGTCAAGTTTCCTGGGCCTCCCCGCCCCATCTGGGAGCATCACAGAGCTGAAGCTGGCAGGCCCCTCCCATCCCCAAAGCCGGGAGCAGTGGGGAGGCTGAACCTGGGAGCCCCAATGCCTCCTGAATCTGAGAGTTGTACTGGGAGCCCCCCTGCCACTACACAGCCCCTAGCTACCCCCTGCCCGCTCACAGCCCCTAGCTACCGCCCTGCCTGCACCCCAAGCTACCCCCCTATCTGTACACAGCCCTTAGCTACACCCCTGCCCATACCTTGAGTGTTTTTCAAGCTTTTTGAGCTGAGTCCCCCCCTCACTGAGTTATGTTTTTTGGTTGCATCCACCCACTACCCAGACTGGGTGGCCTCCTGAGTGAGTCAGGGGGTGGGGGTGCCACGCCTACCCTGGACCTTGTTGTGCACAGCTGGCTTAAGCCCTGCCAGCCCCTCCTCCCCCCACCAAATAGAAGTAAAACTATGCCTATGCCCAAGGATGTCCCCAGGCCTGGTGCCACACGCTCCTCCACCCCTCTCCCCCACTTGGGCCCTTGCATTTTTATAGGATGCAGAAGGGGCATCAGCAAGAAAAAAGTTGAGAATCCCTGCCCTGAAGGACGGCTGGACGCTCAGGCCATAGACTGACTGTTGCCTGCCCCCTGGTTGGGGGGTGAACCTCAAAGAGGAGAGTGGTACAAAAGCCCAAGGGAAACTGGCCTCCATTTTTACCTCTCCTCTTCCATCTTTACAGAAGGCAAGAATACGCCTTGAAAGGCAACAGGGGCCTTGGAATGGGGAGGACGGACCAAGGCTGGAAGAAAATCCAGCCTGGGTACTCAGAACTGTGACCTGCCTGCAACAGCAAGTGGGGTGGGAAAACTTGTTTGCTTCACATTTTCCTTAGTTTAGTAATATTTAGGACTTAAAAAAATAGAAATTTAAACATGCATTTTAACTATTCTGACCTTTTACATCTTTCTCCCTTGTAATTCCTGAAAACCCCCTTGCTCCAGTTAATAAACTTATTTTAGTGTTTTGTCTGGACCTGTGTTTTCATTGAAGTGTTTGGGGGATTTGACTGGAGAGAACAAGGTTTTGGCCTAATCAGGCCCCTTTGGGGGGATGACCAACTAATGACTGAGTTTGTCCAGCCCAGTGAACAGACTGAGCTGTCCAAGATGCACATTCCCAGGGTGCAAGGCTGGGAGTTGAAAACTGGCTGATGTTGCTGTGTCGTTTGGTAAGTTCCTGAGTGTCTGGCTAGTCCCACTCAGTACAGTGCAGCCAGGAGTGACTTTGAAGGCTGGTGGCTGTGTGTGAGCAGAGCGTGGAGGAGTTTGTTGTTCACATAGGGAAGCAGTGTAAAACATGCCATGGGATGGAGAATTAAGCAGTTCAACATTCCAGATTGTACTCGGGTAGGTCTCACCCACTGTCTCCTGGGGCCCACATGGCACTTTTGGCTTTCATCATCCTGATCCTGAAAGGGAAGCTGAGCAGGGCAAACCAGAGAAGGGGAATCAGCCAACATCCTCAACTGCTTTGGCTAAATCCTAACTCCCCCTGGCACGTGAGACTTGAGGTTCTGCTGCCAGCCTTCCCCTCATGTGTCTGTTTCCTTCCCACTGGTCTAAACTATTATGCCACCCTTCCTCCCCCTTCTATTCTCTATCCTTATGCCTTCTCTCTCTCTCCCCTACAAATCTGGAAGGGAATCATCAAGAAGTTCCCGGGGAAGTGGAACCACAGAGGACATTTGTGAGAAGAGCTGAAGGGAATTTTCCCCAGTGCTTGGAACAGGGAGAAGCCTGGGGAAATTGGCACAGGTCAGAGAGTTTTCTGGGAAATCATCCAGGGAAGAAAGTGTGGGAGGAAACAAAGATCCCACAGCCCAGCAGACAAATCCCAAGAAAGAGACACCCAGGCACTGCCTCCAATTTGGGAAAGGATTAATTCTAAGATCACAGCTTGTGACACTTCAGACAATCCATACTGGAAACCAGGGCCGGCTCCAGGTCTTCTGCTACCCCAAGCAGCAAAAAAAAAAAAAAAAGCCGCAGTAGTGCAATCATGCCGCTCCACTCTTTGGTGGCAACTTGATGGCAGGTCCTTCATTCCGACAGGGACTGAGGGACCTGCCACCGAATTGCCGCTGAAGACCCAGACGTGCTGCCCCAGTAGCGACCAGAGTGCCGCCCCTTGATATTGACTGCCCCAAGCACCTGCTTGCTTAGCTGGTGCCTCGAGTTGGCCCTGCTGGAGACAAACCCCTTCAATGCTTGTACAGTGGGGAAAGCTTCAATAAGTGCTCAGTTCTTAATAAATATGTGGGAAGCCACACTGGAGAGAAACCCAATCAATGCCTTGAGTGTGGGAAATGTTTCAGTTCTAAGTCAGTACAAATTTCACATCAGAAAAGTCACACAGGGGAGAGACCCCACAAGTGCTTGTACTGTGGGGAATGTTTACCATGTAGATCAGTCCTTGTTAAACATCAGGCAATCCACTGAGGAGAGAGACCCCATAAGTGTTTGGACTGTGGGAAAGAGATCACATCTCATGAAACATGGGAGAATCCACACAGGATCTAAACTTCTGTGACACGGGGCCAGAAAGGGTTAAGCAAGTTGCAGGTTAATGGACTCAATTTGAACCTTTACAGGCATGTTAGAGAAGTATGTAAATGGCAGTTAGGGCCATTTTACGTTAGCTGAGGTAGAGTTTGAAAGGTACACTTCTATTGTTAAAGACCCAGAAGAAGATGTTAGATGATTAACGATGTAACCAAATGGTTCCTGTAGTCGGTTACTTCTGAGATCAAAAGGGAATATTAACATTTCAAAGAAACATCCGTGTAATAATATCATGGTATATCTCTTTAAATTTTGTGGTAAATCTATGAACTGCTTTATGGATAGTTATTTTATGTTAATCCCACATAATTAATTACCAGTGATGTTCAGGAAATAGAAGGATACTTCATTAGCCTATTCTTCACCCAAAGATTGTGTGCTGTTAAGAGAGTGAAAAAATCCATACTAAAACTCTTGGGGCGTGATTATTTTATCTCAGATCTTCATTGGTCACAACTTCAGAAAAGTGGGAAAAGTTTCATTCAGCCATCGCACCTCATTAAATATCAGAGAATCCACAAAGGTGTGAGAGACCCTAGGAATAGCTTGACTGCAGGAAAAGATTCCGTCTGAACTCCGCATAGAATCATGAAAGATTAGGATTGGAAGAGACCTCAGGAGATTATCTAATCCAATCCTCTGCTCAAAGCAGGACCAACCCCAACTAAATTATCCCAGCCAGGGCTTTGTCAAGCCCGGCTTTAAAAACCTTTAATGATGAAGATTCCACCACTTCCCTAGGCAACCTAGTCCAGTGCTTCAGCACCCTCCTAGTGAAATAGTGTTTCCTACTATCCAACCTAGACCTCCCCCGCTGAAACTTGAGACCATTGCTCCTTGTTCTGTCATCTGCCACCACTAAGAACAGCTAAGCCCCTTCCTCTTTGCAATCCCCCTTCAAGTAATTGAAGACTGCTATCAAATCTCCCCTGTCCCCACACCACTCTTCTCTTTCGCAGACTAAATTAAGCCCAGTTCCCTCAGCGTCTCCTCATAAATCATGTGTCCCATCCCCCTAATTATTTATGTTGCCTTCCACTGGACTCTCTCCAATTTGTCCACATTCTTGTGGCAGAGGGCCCAAAACTGGGCGCAATACTCCAGATGTGGCCTCATCAGTGCTGAATAGAGGGGAATAATCACGTCCCTCGAGCTGCTGGCCATGCTCCTACTAATGCAGTCCAATATGCCATTAGTCTTCTTGGCAACAAGGGCACACTGCTGACTCATATCCAGCTTCTCTTTCACTGTAATCCCCAGGTCCTTTTCTGCAGAACTGCTCCTTAGCCAGTTGGTCCCCAGCCTGTAGCAGTGCATGGGATTTCCCACTGTAGCAGGGAGAGCACGCTGCTCTGGTATGTAAGGATCAGGCCCTTTTCCTGCAGCCATATTGTAAGGCCTAAAATTCTACGGCCTTTGTCTGCAGCCAGACTGAAAGAGCAGCAGGCATTAGTTGAGTAGCAGGAAGTCACATCCTCTAGTTCTATCTAAATTACATTAATATAATGCAATGTCAGGGTGTTAAGAAGGACACCCCATCTTAATGGCACCCACTATCACCAGATAAAGAACCAGATCTTAAGACGGTTAAAGCCACCAAACTAAGTTTTTCTTTCTGTGTGACAAGAAATCACTTATCAATAGCTGGGGTTGTGAAATCCCCATTTCTTTACTCATTTGTCTTCATGATCCCCACTTCCCTACTGCTTGTCTGTATGGTCTCTGTTTGGTTCTTTAATAGTTTCTGTCTGTTGTATCATTAATTTTTCTAGGTGTAAATCAATTCAGATGGTGGGATATAATTGGTTGGAGAATTACATTACAATATGTTAGGTAGAATGATTGGTTAAGATCCAGCTAAGCAGGACTCAAGTTTCACTCTATAAACTGGGATCCAAAAGGAAGTTCTTTGGGGAGCCAACTCCAGGACACAGGCCCAAAGATCAGAGCTGCCAGACCTCAACACCCTGCCAATGACACTGTGCAGAAACTGGAGTCCCCCAGATGGATCTGATCCTGACTGGCCACCAAGAAAAATTCATCTGTCTTATTGGGAGTGGTGAGCACTGCATGCTTAGCGTGTGTATTCTGTTCTGGTGACTGTTAATAAATAGAAGTTGTCAGGGTTCCTTCCCACTCTGAACTCTAGGGTACAGATGTGGGGACCCGCATGAAAGACCCCCTAAGCTTATTTCTACCAGCTTAGGTTAAAAACTTTCCCAAGGCACAAATTCCACCTTGAACAATATGCTGTCACCACCAAGTGATTTAAACAAACATTCAGGGAGGGCCACTTGGAGCCTTACTTTCCCCAAATATTCCCCCAAGTCCCTACACCCCCTTTCTTGGAGAGGCTTGAGAATAATATCATCACCAATTGGTACAGCTGAACACAGACCTAAACCCTTGGATCTTAAGAACAATGAAAAATCAATCAGGTTCTTAAAAGAAGAATTTTAATTAAAGAAAAGGTAATAGAATTACCTGTGTAAAATCAGGGTACTTTACAGAATAACACAAGACTCAAGAACACAGAGGACTTCCCCTGTAGGAAAAACCTGAAAGTTACAAAAACAGAGATAAACCTCCCTCTAAGCACAGGGAAAAATTCACAAACTAAAACAAAAGGTAATCTAACGCATTTCTTTTCTGCTACTTCTGCAAGACTAGATGCTTAGTTCAGATATATTTTCCCCTGCCCTGTTTCCTGGCTGGCTCCGACAGACCCAGACCAAAAACCTTCCACCACAGATTTGAAAGTATCTTCTCTCCTTATTGGTCCTTTCGGTCAGGTGCCCCCAGGCTATCTGAGCTTCTTAACCCTTTACAGGTAAAAGAGGAATTAACCCTTTACAGGGTAAAAAGGGATATTATGTATCAGAGGGGTAGCCATGTTAGTCTGGATCTGTAAAAGCAGCAAAGAATCCTGTGGCACCTTATAGACTAACTATGTGGGCAGAGTTGGCACATATCTACACCAGCGACACCATCACAGGCCCTAACCAGATCAGCCACACCATCACCGGTTCATTCACCTGCACGTCCACCAATGTAATATATGCCATCATATGCCAGCAATGCCCCTCTGCTATGCACATCAGCCAAACTGGACAGTCTCTGTTTAAAAGGATAAATGGACACAAATCAGATAGGAATGGCAATATACAAAAACCTGTAGGAGAACACTTCAACCTCCCTGGCCACACTATAGATGACCTTAAGGTGGCCATCCTGCAACAAAAAAACTTCAGGACCAAACTTCAAAGAGAAACTGCTGAGTTTCACTTCATCTGCAAATTTGACATCATCAGCTCAGGATTAAACAAAGACTGTGAATGGCTTGCCAGCTACAAAACCAGTTTCTCCTCCCTTGGTTTTCACACCTCAACTGCTAGAACAGGGCCTCATCCTCCCTGATTGAACTTGTCATGGTACAATTCCCCACTTTGAACCTTAGCGTCCAAAAGATGGGGTACCAGCATGAATTCCTCTAAGCTTAATTACCAGTTTAGAACCTGTAGCGCTGCCACCAACCAGGAATTCCAGTGCCTGGTACACTCTGGTCCCCCCAAAACCTTGCCCAGGGACCCCCAAGACCCAGTCCCTCTGGATCTCAACACAAGGAAAGTAAACCCTTTCCCCCACCGTTGCCTCTCCCAGGCTTCCCCTCCCTGGGTTACCCTGGAAGATCACTGTGTGATTCAAACTCCTTGAATCACAAAACAGAGAGGACAATTCACCTTCCTCCCTCCTTCTCTTTCCCCCTCCCAGATTCTCCCTGAGAGAGACAGTAATCCTGGCACAGAGAGAAGTCAGCCTCTCCCTCTTCCCTCCTTTCTCCCCACCAATTCCCTAGTGAATCCAGACCCAGTCCCCTGGGGTCTCACCAGAATAAAAAAACAATCAGGTTCTTAAACAAGAAAAGCTTTTAATTAAAGAAGGAAAAACAGTAAAAATTATCTTTGTAAATTTAAAATGGAATAGGTACAGGGTCTTTCAGCTATAGACACTGGGAACACCCTCCCAGCCTAAGTATACAAATACAAATTAAAATCTTTTCAGCAAAATACCAATTTGAACTCCTTTCAGCCAAATACACATTTGAACTCCTTCCAACCAAATACACATTTGCAAATAAAGAAAACAACCATAAGCCTAACTCGCTTTATCTACCTAGTACTGACTAGTCTGAACTTATAACAACCGGTATCAGGGAGATTGGAGAGAAACCTGGTTGCACGTCTGGTCCCTCTGAGCCCCCAGAGTGAACAACAACCAAAAACTAACAGCACACACAGAAACTTCCCTCCCTCAAGATTTGAAAGTGTCCTGTCCTCTGATTGGTCCTCTGGTCAGGTAACAGCCAGGCTTACTGAACTTGTTAACCCTTTACAGTCAGAGATATAAAGTACTTCTGTGCTATTAACTTTTCTTATCTGTTTATGACAGAACTAATCTCATTATCTCTAGCTTGCTTGCATATATATACCTGCCCCTGGAAATTTCCACTACATGCATCTGACAAAGTGGGTATTCACCCATGAAAGCTCATGCTCCAAAATGTCTGTTAGTCTATGAAGGATATTATGCTACTCTTAGCTGTATGTTTAAGACAGAGATAAAGTAGGTTATGCCTAAGCCCTAGGAAACGGGTAAGGGTGAGTGCCTGTAGAGTGTGTGAGTGACAAAGAATTTTGTGCGGGTAACAGGTAAGGAAGGGGTTAAGCAGCCCAAGAGAGGGTTGTATCCCCAGGGTAATGGTGGGAGAGACACCGCTCAGCAGAGGGTGCTCCGAAGCTGTCCAGAGCTAATTCTCAGGGGCAACCAGCAGGAGAAGCTGCCGCGGTGGTTCTCTATGTGCTGCAATGACTTGCTCAAGGTCATTCTTGGCAGTACCATTGGTGCCCACGTGGAGAAACAAGAAGGGATAGCAGTCCAAGGGCTTGATCTGTCTTGGCAGACACTCTGTCACATCCTGAATTCTAGCTCCAGGCAAGCAGCACTCTTCTCGATACTCCTAGTGTGGTCTCCCCTTAGGAGAGAGTCCCAGACCACCACCACTGATCTCTTCTTGGGAGTGGTGGTCGTGGAACCCCCATCCGCAGAGTAATACATGTCATGCCTTCCAGTCGATGGAGTCTCCTTCTGAACCCTTCCCTCAGATGGCTCTTCCAAACCATTCTGCGCCATAGTACCTGTGCAGAGAGCCTAAAAATGGTTTCTTACCTCTATCTGCATTGGGGGTACATGGGTTCTTCTCTTTCTTCTTCTGGAAGTCATACTCTGGCAATTTTCTTCCCTGTTCTGTGCTGCCCTCTCTGATTCTTCAGCACATTGTGCCTCCAGAACAAAACAGTGACTTCTGTCCAGAAAGTCTTCATTTTCTCTGATGCAATGCAGAATTGATGCTTGGTTCTCTAGTCCTTTACCCTTCCCTTCCAATATGGAGACCAGCCTGCACTTCGTACAGACGAAGTTACTTTTATCCTGTGGGAGAAAGGACAAACATGGCACATCCTGTACAGGTCAAACAGCTGTTCACTCATTATCCATGTCTTCCTTCTAAGAGCCTCCTCAGATGTTGTATTTATGGCTCACAGAAGCCTGAAAGGGAAAAACATTGTGTGGGAACTCCCGCCAGGCGAACCCCTCTGTTCGCAGCTCATTCAGTTCGCAACTGGCTGCTTTTTTATAGGGCTGCTGACTTGAAGCAGTGGGCCCAGCTCAAAGCTCAGTGATCCATGCAACAGAGAGACCTTGAATGCTGCAAGTGGAGCTAACACCATGTTAGACATCAGAGCAGGGAAATTCTCTCAGGGCACTGACTAGGGCTGGTCATGGTGACAAACCCATTTCCTCGTTCCCACACACATCAAGGGCGTTTGGCTCCCAAGGATCCAGCTGCCCATCGCTGGGGTGAGGATCCAGCAGCAGCCGAGCAGCAGCTGGTCAGTGACCCTCTGTCTCTGCCTGGTCTAAGCAAACCCCAGGCAGAGGAGAAGAAGCCCCCATCAGCCTCTCCTTCCTGCTGCAACCCTTGCTGCTGAGCTGATGGGCCACAGGTTGGGGGCGGAAGAGAGAGAAACTCCTCCAGCCGCTCCCTCTGCTTGGCGGAAGTTCCCCCTGTGACGGGTTGGATCACAGAATCCCCAACTGATGTGCCAAGAGTACTTCTGCTCCTGCTTTCCTTGCAGCTTGGGACTCCAGAACCCTGCCTGGGTGTGCCAGACACACTTGCTGGCCACAAATAGAAACCCAGGTCTGAACCATGTCCCCCAAACTGCAAGCTTAATTAAAAGCAGCTTAAGAAGTGTTCTTGTCTTTAACACTCAGCTGCCCAATTCCCAGTGGAGTCCAAACCCCAAATAAATCTGTTTTACTTTGTATAAAGCTTATACAGGGTAAACTCATAACTTGTTTGCCCTACTACAACATTTACTGTCTGTACATTTTCTCCCTTATGGGCCAGCATTGACTAGATGCTAAATAGATGGGGAGCGTAAGAAGTGGTCTTTGGGCTTCTGTGCTATTTCAGGTCAATGTGGTGAGTTTGAGGGATTCCCTCCTTCCCCGCTCACCATTATCCTCCACTCTTGACAATGTAACATCTGTCCAAGCATTGGAGAGATTCATCCCATCCCCGTTCTACCCCTCCGCATCCAAAGATGTAACTTACCACTGGGCCTCTGATTCTCCATGGTAAAGAATCACAGTTTTGATGTCTGTGATCCTAAGTCAGACTCCGGAGGGCTGGAGAACAAAGTGTCATAGACCTGAGAGTGGGTGGGGAAACCCCAATGAACCTCAAAGGACAGTTTGACCTTTCAAAGCTCATAGTCCTGTTTCCACCTATTGGTAAAATTGCTTCCTGGCTTTTTCTCGGCTTAGTACAGATCATTTGTAGATGGGAACGTTTCTCTTCCTTTTTCTTTTATTATAATGATGCTAAAACTTTTGCAGCTAATACAACCGAATAATGAAGTGAGAAATGAAACCAGTTTAGCCGCTTCAGAAGAAAATAGGTATGTTTATTTTCCTGATTTTTTGAGCTTTGAAGGATTCTCTGAGGCCATGGCTACACTTACAGTTCTGCAGCACTGGTAGTTACAGCTGTGTTCGTACAGCTGTGTAGGGCCAGCGCTGCAGTGTGGCCACACTGACAGCTACCAGCGCTGCAGTGTGGCCACATTTGCAGCATTTGCAGCGCTGTTGGGAGTGGTGCATTGTGGGCAGCTATCCCAGCGTTCAAGTGGCTGCAACATGCTTTTCAAAAGAGGGGGGTGGGGTGGAATGTGACAGGGAGCGTGGAGGAGACAGACAGAATGGATTTTTGGAGTTGACACTGTTCTCAGCTCCCTGCCTTGCAAGTTCTAAGGACTGGAAGACACACAGTGCCTACGTTCAATCATTTTAAAAGTTCTGACCCCCTTCCCCCACCCCTCTCTCATTCACTAAATGCAAATTATGTATTCCTAAATAGCCATCAGACCAGATAAGCATCTGCTCAACATGGACTTCCCCCTCCCCCTGTGCCGTGTGAGCGTGCTGTTTCTCTCTTCAAGCAAACAGCTGTGAACATTCCAAAGTAATTCCCCTGCCTGCCTCCGCTCGCTCAGCACTTTTGGCTTTCATCATCCTGATCCTGAAAGGGAAGCTGAGCAGGGCAAACCAGAGAAGGGGAATCAGCCAACATCCTCAACTGCTTTGGCTAAATCCTAACTCCCCCTGGCACGTGAGACTTGAGGTTCTGCTGCCAGCCTTCCCCTCATGTGTCTGTTTCCTTCCCACTGGTCTAAACTATTATGCCACCCTTCCTCCCCCTTCTATTCTCTATCCTTATGCCTTCTCTCTCTCTCCCCTACAAATCTGGATCACCAGCGCTGGAATCGCTATACCCGAGGCTCGACCGGGTGTACAGCCAGCGCTGCAACCAGGGAGTTGCAGCGCTGGCCGTGCTTTGCAAGTGTGGCCACATCCTAAGTTGCAGCGCTGTAACCCCCTCACCAGCGCTGCAACTCTCTAGTGTAGCCATGGCCTGAGATTTCACTTTATGAATGTGAAAGAATTTTATAGCCCACCCTGGAATGGGGGTTTTTCTCTTTTCGAGAAGGCCTTGAGGTCACATATTTTGATATAAGTTTAGTTTGACAGGAAGTAGCTCAGATTTATTGAGAACTTCACGAGACAAATGATCATTTGCTAGAATCGTCCTTTTTTAGATTTTATTTTATTTCAATCTTTATTTAACCCTTTGTCATGAGATTCGTTTGTGTGGTTTGAAAAATGACAGTGATCAGTATCTCTCAGCAGGAACACTTATGGTGCAAATTAGATTGACACTCTGAGAGGCAGAAATTGAAACGGAGATGAAGTCACTGCCTGATCCCTGCAGTGATGTGAGATACTGTTGGGAGGGGAAGAAGTTGAAGGGGAACAGAGCTGGGAAACTGCTGGGTTTGCTCCTCGGAGCCAGACAGCTGAGACTGAGAACTGTGAACTTGCAGCACTGATGCCAGAGAGCGACCAGACTTGGCCTGTGTAGTGTGAAGCTGGACCTGAAATCTAAAGGCCCATGAACAACATCGGAAGAGAAATTATGTGAGGAGGGGACAACGTCTCCCTATTGCTAAGATGCTGAGGTTGGGCACAGGTAAGAAGGGAGCTGAGGATGTTAGGAGACCTGGACAGCCTTGAAGCCAAGTCGATCCCCATCACTGAGGCCAGAGGGAGATGAGGAACCCTGACAGCCCAGCCAGTCACGCCCTCCCCATATACCACCCTGTCCTGTGTTGGGATGACAGTTTCTTTGCCTCACTTGCCCATCACTGAATCCCTCTTGTGACTAACTCCTGGGCCCCATGATCACCACTGTGTATGGTTTTGATATATTGTGTGCAAAATGTGCCTGGTGAGGGATCATTGGAAATCTCATGATTTCCTAAATATTGTGCCATTGAAATATGTGTAACTCCAGTGCATGTAGAATGGTGAGATTTGAATGTTTGTTGCCAGGCTGACCATATTCCAGGTGCCCCAAAAGAGGGCACTGATGGGGGGTGGGAGCAGGTGGGGGTGTAGATTTAGGAGTGCTGGAGGGGATGCGGAGGGGGTACTCATGAGTTGAGGGCAGTGTCAAGTGCTGTCACAGTGGCAGGTGCTGGCAACAGCTGTCAGCGCTGACCTGTGGGACCTCCTCTCCAGAGCTGGAGCCAGGGCCTGGATGGGCGGGATCCAGCAGCAATCAATCAGCTACCCATCACCAACAGGAAGAAGGGGGTAAACGAAGAAACAAATAAATGTATAGGTTTCAGAGCAGTAGCCATGTTAGCAGAGGCTGTTCCGGCCCCAGCATGCCAAGCGCATGCTTGGGGCAGCAAGCCGTGGGGAGTGCTTTGCCTACACCATGAGGGCGGCAGGCAGGCTGCCCTCGGCGGCTTGCCTGTGGAGGGTCCGCTGGTCCCGCGGCTTCAGCGGACCTGCCGCAGGAGAAACCAAGCCGCGGGTCCAGCGGACCCTCCGCAGGCAAGCCGCGGAAGGCAGCCTGCCTGCCGTGCTTGGGGCGGCAAAAAGCCTAGAGCCACTCCTGCGTGTTAGTTTGTATCATCAAAAACAACGAGGAGTCCTTGTGGCACCTTAGAGACTAACCAATTTATTTGGGCATAAGCTTTCGCGGGTTAGACACCACTTTATCAGATGTATGGAGTGGAAAATACGGGAGCAGGTCTAAATACATGAAAAGATGGGAGTTGCCTTACCAAGCATGAGGTCAGTCTAAGGAGACAATTCAATTAACAGAAGGAAACTGGGGGAGGAAAAATCACTTTTGTAGTGGTAATGAGAGTGGCCCATTTCAAACAGTTGATAAGAAGGTGTGAATAACAGTAAGGGGAAATTAATATGGGGGAAATTAGGTTTAGGTCATTACAAAACCGAAACCTAATGAAGAGAGCACCCCAGACTGGGGATAGGACACCCTAACCTCCATCCTGGGTGATCGCAACAAGATGGGGGGTGAAGACCCTCAGGAATTCTGGGCCCAGCCTTGTTGGGGTTTCAGGGATGAACATGGAAGGGGAGTCCTTGAGGTCAGGCAGGTCTCCAGGTAAAGGGAGTGGGAGGAAGGACTCAGATCCTTTCACTAGCCAATTCCACCGGGGCTGTGTATAAACCAGAAATGTTCCCCACACTAGTAGGACCGTTCCCCCGCTTACCTCTGTGTATATTTATTGGTTTCTCTTAAAGTTAGTTAGGGGTCAAGGGGGAAGTGTCAGAGCAGCCACCAGTGAGAGTTGCTGGCCACATTCTGAAGCCACCAAATTTGGTCGTGAGACCCTCTGGGCTAGATGCTCATGATGGGCCCTTCTGACCTTAGAGCCTGGGAGTGGAACAGGAGCCGGACCCAGAGATGCTGCAGCGCGACCCCTGCAGCGCTAGGACCCAGGAGCGGCCGGGAGGCGGCTATGGGGCAGCGAGCGCTGGGCTCCGGCCCGGCAGCAGGAAGTGACTCGCAGCCGCTGCGGTGACTCTGGCTCCCAGGCTCCTGGCGAGATCCCCGAGCCCCGGCGGCTGGTGCTGGGAGCCCGGAGCCCTGGCTGCAGCCGGGAGAGGGGAATCTCCAGCAGGGCCCTTCCCGCTGCTCCCCAGGAGCCTCTCCCAGGGCAGAGCCCCCAGCCCGGCCCGGCCCCTGCCCGGGGGGCCCCGCTCGGAGGGAAGGTGAGAGAGACCCGCCCCCCCCGGCCAGTCACCCCCGGGCTGCAGGGGGAGGTTTGGCCCCAGGCTGCTCCCAGCGGAGCTGGCTGCGATTCCCGTCCTGGGCCCGGGAAAGCTGCCGCCAGCCCCCGTGGGGGCGGGGCGGGGGAGCCACTCCTGGGGGGCTGAAGGGGTGGGAGCGGGAAGAGGGGCAGGGTGTAGATAAGCGGAGGACAGGGATGTGTGAGGGGCAGGATGGGAGGGGGCTGGAGGTGGCTGAAGGGGGGATGGGGCGATGTAGGGGAATCGTGGAGATTTATGGGGCGGATGGGAACAGGGCTCCAATTGAGGGAAACTCTGTGTGTGGGGGGGGGTTACTGCGAGGGAAAGGGGAGATGTGGGGAGAACCAGACTGGCTGGGGAATGGAAAGAAGGAGGGAAGGGAGTTGGGAGAAGGGGTGAGGAGAAACACAAGGCAGGTCCCCCATCCCATGGGGCACCCAGCAGCCAGACCAGGTCAGAAGCTACAAGGCAAATATCCAGACCCCCGCTCCCCCCCACACACCCTTACACTGGGAGCAGGGTATGTGGGAGAGTATTATTGTCAGGCACATCCAGGCTGCTGGGGTCTGTCTCTCCTGAGTGTTGGGAGCTGCACAGGGCCCTGGTCTGATTTCCCTGCAGGATTCAGGCCTAGGGTGACCAGAGAGCAAGTGTGAAAAATTGGGATGGGGTGGGGGGTAATAGGAGCCTATATAAGAGAAAGCCCCCAAAATCGGGAGATCTGGTCACCCTGGTCAGACCAGAGTCACTGCTGGCTCTGGCAGGGGGTGAGTGTGAATGGGCCAGTGGGATCAGCCTCTGCCTGCCTGTCCCTGGGGGCTGCCGGGGCAAGACAGGGAGGCTTAGGCATTAGCTGCTGCTACCAGAGGGCTCCTGTTCTGGCCAAGGGAGAGGAGGAGCCTGGTGCTCGCTGGCTCAGATGCTGCTGCCTCCTCTACCTGAGAGCCCAGAATGTGAAACTGCTGCTCCCCAGCTGGGTCTGTGCCAGGACAGACCTTCATTAACGCCTCCACCCCTCTGGGCCCAGCCCAGATGGGGACTTTCAGCATGCCTGGAACCAGCCCCTGCAGCAGCCCCAGGCTCTGAGCCGAAGCCTGCAGGTGATTGGGAGACCTGGGGGAAAGCGCTGGGGCTGGGCAGGACAGTGACTCTGCACGAAGGGCCCCTTTCCAGGACCTACTGGTGAGTTTGTACTGGAGGGGGACTCCCTGTGGGTCTGCAGCTCCCAGAGCTGCTGCCCTCAGTGACACCGCCAGGCTCCCCCTGGAGAGCAAACGCCCATGGGAACGGGACAGTCCTTAGTTCTCCCGGGCAGAAGGGGAGGGAAGGAGACAGGAAGGGGAGAGGTGAGACTGAAAGGGGCAGCAGGAACAGGAAGTAGGGGGGGAGGTTCCCATCCCTGCCTGTATCCATTCATTGAACCCCCACCCCGACAGGGTAGGAGCTGACTGACAGAGGAGAACCCAGGTCCTGCCCTGGCTGAGTCCCCGCGCTGCTGGGGAGACGTGCTGCCCTTGGGGCCAATGTCAGGGGTGATCCTTCAAAGTGGCTTCTTTGATTCAGCTCATTTCTAGCATTTGTCTTAGAGACACTGTCCCTGGGGGGGTTAAAAGTGTCTCAGGGGTTCAGTGCCGGAGGGAGGGGCTGGGTCTGTGTTGTGATAAAGTGACTGAGGGTTTTCCTAGCGCGGCAGAGCCCAGAGCGTTTGTCTGCAGGGAGAGAGCCTGGGGGGAATCGGGGTGTGAGATGGACTCAAGTGCCTTCTGGAACCTCCCCTATCACCCCTCTTGCCCTGACAGACTGAGGAATCACGTCCACAAGTCGCTCCAGATTGTCCCATCTTCCAGGGGACAGGGAAGGGAAATGGCTGTGATGGAGCCACCTAAGGTAGGGGATTTTCAGGGCTGGGCTGGGAAAACTGATCAGACTCCCACTGCTGGTGCCTGACCCACTGACCAGAGGCTGCTGTGAAATACGCAGGGAAGCTGTTGGGATTCCTGTCCCTGTCCCTGGCTCAGAGCTCTGCTTCCTGCATCAGCCTGTGGCTGGCAGGCATGTGGGAAATGAGAAGAAGACCCTGGGCCCTGCCCCGTGTGCTGGGAGGACGAGGAGCTCTCACCTTCTCCCACCCCCTGAAGCCTCCTGACTGCTCTTAGCAGGGTGCAGTGGGGGGAGGATTCTGCTTCTACGGTCCTCCTCCCCTGTGACTAGTGGGATTGTGGCTGGGGCAGCAGGTGCTGAGTGAGGAACTCTTCTTGTTCCAGATGTCGGTGAGCTTCGAGGAGGTGGCTGTGTATTTCACCCAGGGGCAGGGGGCTCTGCTGGACCCCACTCAGAGAGCCCTCTACAGGGACGTCATGCAGGAGAACTATGAGATGGTGACCTCGCTGAGTAAGAGATTCCCATCCCCTTGGTTATTAGAAGCTGTGGGGTCTGCATGTCTGAATCTGGTCAGTTGGATTGCGGGGGAGGATTGTGTAGTCCACAGCTGCAGTGAGAGAGAGACTTTCATCTCCATACCCCCTTCAAGGGAACAGGAGAGTCAGAAACATAATGGACGTGTTAATTCCTCCCCATCTCTCCAGCTTTCAAGGGTCCAGAAGCAGGGTATTGCCCTGCCTGTTATTTCTTCTTCACACACCATTCACCTTCCTTCCTGGGACTAGCTACAGCTGTGGGGAGGGCTCTCGGTTCTCTAGGTTTGGAAATAGGCAGGAGCTTAGCACCCGAGCTGTGTGTGTGTCAGTGAGTCCCCGCAGCGCATCAGTCCTGAGAAATCATAAAGAGGGTGTAACAACACCCCCTCACCCTCAGATGTCTGCTGTTCCCAAGGGGTCTGAGTTACCACAGTCGCTTGTAGGAGCAGGTTAAACTCAGGGAATGTTCCTTGTGACAAACTATCACTGCTCCATTCACCCTGACCTTGCTTGATTTCACCCCCTGCGCAGGATTCCCCGTTCCCAAACCTGACCTGATTGCCCGGCTGGAACGTGGGGAAGAGCCGTGGGTCCCGGATCTCCAGGACTCCAAGGAAAGGGAGAGCCTGAGAGGCAGCCGCACAGGTGAGGAGTCAGGGAAACGAAGACAGAAACATCTGGCGAGTGAAGGAAAAAGCTGGGACTCCAAACATGTGCTGTGTTAAAGCCCTCAGTTGTGCCACAACTCACCCAGGTCAGGGCTGCGGTCAGAAGGTGTTGTAGCATCAAGTCAAATATCAGTCCTGGCTTCCCATCCATCCTGTTATCTCTCAGGAATTTCCTCCCTGACTTTCCTTCCCTGGGAGTGTTTGAGTGGGATGTGGAGGCAGAATTCAATGTCTCTGTTTCCCCAACAGTCACTGTGTTGCGTTTTCCCTGTTTGCTATTCCCCTTTCTGTTCTTTCTCCCCAGTACAGGCAGTGACTCCTGTCTGGATTCTCTGTCTCCCAGCAGGTGATAGGACAGCGAGTGAGAACAAGGAGAATCAGCAGCAGGAAGGTCCTGAGAAAGTGGAACTGCAGGAGACATTTCTGAGAAGAGCTGAAGGGAATTTTTCCCAGGGCTTGGAACAGGGGAATTCCTGGAAAGATCGACACAGATCAGAGATGCAGCTGGGAAACTATCCCAGGAAGAAACTGGATGAATCCACTCAACGTGGCAGAGGATGGAAGGATGCCAAGGAAGCCACAGTCCAGCAGACAAGTCACAATGAAGAGAAACCCTACAAATGCCTTGACTGTGGGAAAAGATTCAGTTTCGGTGCAACCCTTCATACACACAGGAGAACCCAGACAGAAGAGAAGTCCTGTGAATGCTTGGATGGTGGAAAAAGCGTCAATAAGAAGTCATGTCTTCTTATACACCAGGGAGTGCACACAAAAGAGAGACCCTATAGATGTCTCAAGTGTGGAAAATGTTTGGGAAAAAATTCATCCCTCATCAATCATGGGCGAATCCATATGGGAGAAAAACCCTATAAATGCCTTGAGTGTGGGAAAAGTTTCATTCAGAGATCAAATCTTACTAAACATCAGAAAACCCACAAGGGAGAGAAACCCCATAAATGCTTGAACTGTGGGAAAACTTTCAGTCAGCACTCAAGACTTATTAATCATAGGAAAATCCACACAGGAGAGAGACTGTATAAATGCCTTGAGTGTGCGAAAAGTTTTGTACATAATTCATCGCTTACTGTACATGGGAGAATCCACACTGGAGAAAGACCCTATAAATGCCTTGAGTGTGGGAAAAGTTTTCTGCTAAACTCATCCCTTACTATCCATAGGAGAATCCACACTGGAGAAAGACCCTATAAATGCCTTGAGTGTGGGAAAAGTTTTATGGCAAGTTCATCCCTTACTAAACATGGGAGAATCCACACAGGAGAAAGACCCTTTAAGTGCCTTGAGTGTGGGAAAAGTTTCCACCACAAAACAACCTTTAATACACATCAGAAAACCCACACGGGAGAGAAACCCCATAAATGCTTGGACTGTGGGAAAACTTTCAGTCGGCGCTCTCACCTTTCTCGACATGGTAGAATCCACATGAGGGAGAGACCTTATAAATGCGTTGAGTGTGGGAAAAGCTTCAGTAAGAGCTCAGAGCTCACCAAGCATCAGAAAATCCACAAGGGTAAGAGACCCTAGAAATAGCCTGACTGCAGGAAAAGATTAAATTTGACTTCACACTTCAGTGATCCACAAAACAGAGAGACCTTGAATGTGGGAGAAGCTTCATGTGGTGCTCCCGGAGTATTAGGTATCCGCAAATCCGCATAGGGAAGAAACCTCTGAGATGTTCTCAGTGTGGAAAATGCTCCAAGTGGAGTTAACGCCATGTTGGACATCAGAGACTCCTCCACACAGCAGGGGAGTTCTCTCAGGGCCCTCACTAGGGTAGGCCATGGTGACAAACCCATTTCCTCATTCCCATACACGTCAGGGGCATTTGGCTCCCATGCATCGCTGGGGTGAGGACCTAGCAGCAGCTGATCAGTGACCCTGTGGCTCTACCTGGTCTAAAAAAAGCCTCAGGCAGAGGAGGAGAAGCCCCAATCAGCCCCTCCTCCCTCCTGCTGCAGCCCTGGCTGCTGAACTGATGGGTCACAGGTGGGGGAAGGGAGAGAGAGAAACTCCTCCAGCTGCTCCCTCTGCCTGGCTGAAGTTCCCCCCTGTCCTTCCCCTCCCAGCCGGGATCCCCGTGCCATGAAGATGAGGAGGAGGACATTTGGGCCAGGCCCCACCTTCACACTAGACTCCTGTCCCCATCCCCCATCTTCCACCAGCCCCTGACCTGCATCTGTTCCCTGCACTGGCCTGGGACTCCGGAGACCTAAGCTCTGTTCCCAGCTCTGCTAGCAGCTTGCGGGGTGACCAGAGACAAATCTGTGCCTTCCAGAGAGGGAACAAATAGGGAGTGATAATATCATCCTCCTTGTGTCTGTCTAGGGCAGGAAAAGTAGTTGGGATTAGTTAGGGCGTCTCCTTTGTTCCTCTGCCCCTTTTTCTAGTCTGGACTGACCCTGAGCAGTTTATTCCAATCTCCTATTAGCAGAGAGATTGTTAGAGTCACTAAGTGCCCCTTTTGCGGTGAGATTGTCTCATTCCCAGATACTCTCACATTGCTCCAGGTTATGATGAAAAGCATTTCATTTGTTGTGGTTCTCCATTATGCACCAGCATTCGATAGATTCTAAAGAAGCTGGAGCAGGGATAGCAAAAGGAAGTGGTGTTTTAGTGCCTGTGGTGTTTGAGGGGGAAAGGGTGATTCCGGGAGATTCCCTCCTGCCCCATCAGTCTCACACACCTTCTCTGACAGAGCAGCCTCTGCCCAAGCAGTGGAGAGTTTATCCTCTTCCCATTTCCCCCCTCCACCTTCTTGTGTGTCATGTACCACAGTGTCCTTTGCCCACAGTGCTTAGGAATCAGCCTTTGATTCTCAATGAGACCCCTGAGGGCTGGCAAAGAAAATGTCACATGAATTCAAATGAACCCCAAAGCACAGTTTGAGCTTCAATCTCCAGCCTCCATCTATTGGTAAAGTGGCATCTGGAGTTTGTCCAGCCAAATCCAGATCATTTGCAGATACAAAGCTTTGGGTTAGATTTGTCTTGTTTTTCTCATTCTTTTATGATGATTGATGATGCTAAAACTTCTGTCAGTAACACAGCCAAGTAATGCGGCGGTGCTGAGTAAAACAAGTTCAGCCTGTTCAGAAAGAAATGGGTAAATTTGTTCTCCAGATTTTGAGTCTTAAAATTTTCTGGGATTTCACTTCGTGAATTGGAAAGTGCCTTGTAACTCACCCTGCATTGTGGGTGTTTCTCTTTTTGCTGACGGCTGTTCTGTGATGTGTTTTGATATTGAATTATTCTGACTGGGATGGAGCTCAGGTTGACTGTGGACTTCAAAAGACAAATGATTGTTTACCAAAGTAGGTTTTTCTAGTTCTCTTTTCATGTTTCACTAGCCTTTGTCATGAGATTTTCTTCTTGGAACAATGAAAATGACCAGTGTGAGTGCTGGATACACATGCCGAGAGTCAGAGACTGAAATGGGGAAGGAAGTTTCTGTCTGATCCCTGCAGAGATGTGAGATACAGTCAGGAGGAGGTGGGTGGGCAGGGTCTTGAAAGGACACTGTTTGCTCTTGCGAGTCAGAGAGCTGAGGCTGAGAACTGTGAACTCACTGCACGTGTCCCAGAGAGAGGAAATGTCCTACGAGTGCTGGATGAAGTCACCCTTGAACTCTAAAGGGCTATCAATGATGCCCGAAGAGGACTGATATGGAGAGGGCTCACCCTCTCCCCATTGCTGAGAGGAGGAGGGAGGGCAAATGCCTCTCTCACAGATTGTGAGTGGTTTTCTACCAGCTTTTACTTGTTCCTCTTTCCCTGGGGGCCCTGTGTGGCTGGAGCAGGCATGTGCTGGGATGGGGCTATGCCGAACTGGGCATTGGATGAGGGCGGGATTCAGCTTTTATTTCTTGCTTTGAAAAGAATAAAGTAGAATTTAGTCTTTCAAACTCCCAGTGTCCCTTGTCTTGAATAATGTGGTGGTGGGGGGGAGGTCTTTAACAGAGCAGCAGCAGTCTGGGAAGCCCCTTGGAGGTGTTACTTCACCATCCCTGAGCTCCACATGCTGCAGGTTCTGGCTGTAACGTTTTCTCCAGGTGTCCCGGACTGTGAATCACCTGGTTACCCTCCTGCCTCAGCATGAGGGAGATGTGCTTCTGCTAAACTGGAAATCAGTTCCTTCTCACCCCGAGCCTTTAGCTCCCCAGGGCTCTGCCAGTCCTTACTTTGCCTTGCAGGTTCAGACTAGACACAAGCTTTTCCTCCAGCTCCTCTGACATGTCATTCTGTAGTGTCCAGCCCCTCTCCACTGGACACTCAGAAACTCCCAGGTACGCCGGCCCCAAAGGGACAGTCCCAGCTTGTTTGAGTCAGTTGAGGATCAGCACCAATAGAACATCAACATGTTGAGAGATTTTTAGTGGAAACAAACCGGAGTTTATTAACTAAGATTTAAGAGAGAGCGAGCAGAGATATCAGACCAAACCCGTTATCCATCAAACAGCAGGTATAACAGGATTCAGACAGGCTGAGTTTCATAAGTAAAATCCATGGCTAAAGCATTATCCTAGGGTCACCAGCCACCATCGTTGGGATCCTCCTTTTCATGAATGCAAAACGTGCTCTCTTGTTTGCTGTCTGAAGGATTGCAGGTGCTGGTGTATTCCCCCAATTATAATCCAGTAAACTGCTGAATTCCTCCTCCCCCTACACACACCCCGTTTCTTCTCCAGTGTTCTCTTTCTGTTGGTCCTATATGCAAACTTGTCTTGGATTGTGTTCACCTACAATACTTCATCTACATATGAATGGGGGAGACTGATGAGTAGACATCACTTTGTCTGGCAAACCGTGTTTGTCACCCCTGCTTTTGATTCTGACATTAAAACATATTTTCCAGTATATAAACATAGTTCCTTAAAGATCATCTGCCCACACTTCTTGCTGTGATCCTGAGGAACAGTGTGACATGAGCCTTTATTAGAACCTGCCCATGACCTACTGTGGGTAAATGCTATGAAAGCAATGCATTAGGTGTAGTGAGTTAGTCAGGCCTGAGAGTCATTGCTGTCCTAGAACGATGCTCCCTTTTCCAGATGACATTGAGAGGCTTTTAGGGTCACACCAGAGCTGCCAGTTCTTCAGGTTTTTTATGAGACGATGAGGAAAATTTGTCATCTGCAAGAGAAATCCCCTCTGGCTGGCATTTCCCATGTGCCCACCTCCTGTGAAAAGAGAGTCCATCCATCTGGGGAGGCATATCTTTGAACCTAGGTGGAGCAGTTGGGGGTAAGAATGATAATTGTATTTTGTAAAGGGCTTTGAGGTCTCCTGATGAAAAGTGCTATCCAAGAGCCAGACAATATTATTATTTTTGGGAGGGGGACTAGCAAAATGAGGCCCTCCACTTAACTCGGTGGCCTTTATCTGTTTGGAGTTGATGCAAAAACGTTTGGATTGCTGCATCTGATCAATTCAAAAAATTGCAGGGAATGTCATAGGCAGCCCTCTGGAGATGGCTGGTGATTTGGGTGAAAACTGGAAAACTATTAGAGAATATGGAGGGGGGCACTTGGGACTCTCCTCCATAGACCCTTCTGCTCCAACCAGGTTTGCAAGTGTCTATAGATCAAAGATCTGGCTGATGGCAGCTGCTAAGGCCTGGCTCAGCAAATGGACTTCGTTGTTGCAAAGCTCAACTTTTAGATGTCTCAAAGTCTGCGTTGATCACCTAGGTTCCCTGTACCAGGCATGTGGACAGACAGGCACCTTAGAATGGGATTCACACAACCCAGCATACTAGGCACTGGCAGGGAGCTGCAGAAAGTAGCCAACAGGAGATATTGAGGGGAGGGACATGTCCTAATTCCCACCCCTCTCCAGATATCAGCCCTTCCCAGATTTAGGTACCTCTCTCTAATTGTGGATCCCCACCTGGGAACCCACTGTTCTGGAGTCAGATGTTGGAGTGCTTGTAAGAATGAGTGAGGCAGGCACCCAGGTCCCCACATAGCAGCCAGAGGAGGGGAGCGTGGGGTGAGTCCACCCTTCAACTCTTATCCCAGGAGTTGGGTCTGTCACCCTGATGTGGGAGACTCAGGTTCAGTTTGCCCCTCTGACTGATAGGAAGAAAGGATTTGAACAGGTGGCACCCACTGCTCCCACCACTGGGCCATGGGATTTGGGGGTCCCTCAATCTCTCCTGTGGAATATGTAATGACTGCTCCAGAGTCCTTAGGAAGGGGGACTGGGCCCTCCCAGGCATCTGCCCCAACCACTGGTCTGCAGAGTCAATCTCTAGCTCTGGCCCAGTGAACTGTTTGCACCTGGGCTGGGAAAAGAGGGAGGGTGACCAGATGTCCTGATTTTATAGTGAGTGCGACAGTCCCACTATTTGTCTTCTATAGGTGCCAACTACCCCCACCCCGTCCTGATTTTTCACACTTGCTATCTGGTCACCCTACCAAGGGGGCTTGGATGAAGGTCTCTCCCCACCACAGACCCTGCTTGGGACTCAGCAGCTGCTCCGTTCCAGCTCATAGACTCTAGGACTGGAAGGGACCTCGAGAGGTCATCGAGTCCAGTCCCCTGCCCTCATGGCAGGACCAAATACTGTCTAGACCATCCCTAATAGACATTTATCTAACCTACTCTTAAATATCTCCAGAGATGGAGATTCCACAACTTCCCTAGGCAATCTATTCCAGTGTCTAACCACCCTGACAGCTAGGAACTTTTTCCTAATGTCCAACCTAAATCTCCCTTGCTGCAGTATAAGCCCATTGCTTCTTGTTCTATCATTGGAGGCTAAGGTGAACAAGTTTTCTCCCTCCTCCTGATGACACCCTTTTAGATACCTGAAAACTGCTATCATGTCCCCTCTCAGTCTTCTCTTTTCCAAACTAAACAAACCCAATTCCTTCAGCCTTCCTTCATAGGTCATGTTCTCAAGACCTTTAATCATTCTTGTTGCTCTTCTCTGGACCCTCTCCAATTTCTCCACATCTTTCTTGAAATGCGGTGCCCAGAACTGGACACAATACTCCAGTTGAGGCCTAACCAGCGCAGAGTAAAGCGGAAGAATGACTTCTCGTGTCTTGTTTACAACACACCTGTTAATGCATCCCAGAATCACGTTTGCTTTTTTTGCAACAGTATCACACTGTTGACTCATATTAAGCTTGTGGTCTACTATGACCCCTAGATCTCTTTCTGCCATACTCCTTCCTAGACAGTCTCTTCCCATTCTGTATGTGTGAAACTGATTGTTCCTTCCTAGGTGGAACACTTTGCATTTATCTTTATTGAACTTCATCCTGTTTACCTCAGACCATTTCTCCAATTTGTCCAGATCATTTTGAATTTTGACCCTGTCCTCCAAAGCAGTTGGAATCCCTCCCAGTTTGGTATCGTCCGCAAACTTAATAAGCGTACTTTCTATGCCAACATCTAAATCGTTGATGAAGATATTGAACAGAACCGGTCCCAAAACAGACCCCTGCGGAACCCCACTTGTTATACCTTTCCAGCAGGATTGGGAGCCATTAACAACTACTCTCTGAGTACGGTTATCCAGCCAGTTATGCACCCACCTTATAGTAGCCCCATCTAAATTGTACTTTCCTAGTTTATCTATAAGAATATCATGCGAGACTGTATCAAATGCCTTACTAAAGTCTAGGTATATCACATCCACCGCTTCTCCCTTATCCACAAGGCTCGTTATCCTATCAAAGAACGCTATCAGATTAGTTTGACACGATTTGTTCTTTACAAATCCATGCTGGCTATTCCCTATCACCTTACCACCTTCCAAGTGTTTGCAGATGATTTCTTTGATTACCTGCTCCATTATCTTCCCTGGCACAGAAGTTAAACTAACTGGTCTGTAGTTTCCTGGGTTGTTTTTATTTCCCTTTTTATAGATGGGCACTATATTTGCCCCCTTCCAGTCTTCTGGAATCTCCCCCGTCTCCCATGATTTCCCAAAGATAATAGCTAGAGGCTCAGATACCTCTTCTATTAACTCCTTGAGTATTCTAGGATGCATTTCATCAGGCCCTGGTGACTTGCAGGCATCTAACTTTTCTAAGTGATTTTTTACTTGCTCTTTCCTTATTTTCTCTTCTAAACCTACCCTCTTCCCGTAAGCATTCACTATACTAGACATTCCTTCAGACTTCTCAGTGAAGACCGAAACAAAGAAGTCATTAAGCATCTCTGCCATTTCCAAGTCTCCCGTTACTGTTTCCCCCACCTCATTGAGCAGTGGGCCTACCCTGTCCTTAGTCTTCCTCTTGCTTCTAATGTATTGATAAAAAGTCTTCTTGTTTCCCTTTATTCCCATAGCTAGTTTGAGTTCATTTTGTGCCTTTGCTTTTCTAATCTTGCCTCTGCATTCCTATGTTATTTGCCTATATTCATCCTTCGTGATCTGACCTAGTTTCCATTTTTTATATGACGCCTTTTTATTTTGTAGGTCACGCAAGATCTCAAGGGTAAGCCAAGGTGGTCTTTTGCCACATTTTCTATCTTTCCTAACCATCGGAATAACTTGCTTTTGGGCCCTTAATAGTGTCCCTTTGAAAAACTGCCAACTTACCTCAGTTGTTTTTCCCCTCAGTCTTAATTCCCATGGGACCTTACCTATCAGCTCTCTGAGCTTACCAAAATCCGCCTTCCTGAAATCCATTGTCTCTATTCTGCTGTACTCCCTTCTACCCTTCCTTAGAATTGCAAACTCTATGATTTCATGATCACTTTCAACCAGGCTTCCTTCTACTTTCAAATTCTCAACAAGTTCCTCCCTATTTGTTAAAATCAAGTCTAGAACAGCTTCCCCCCTAGTTGCTTTTTCAACTTTCTGAAATAAAAAGTTGTCTGCAATGCAGTCCAGGAACTTATTGGATAGTCTGTGCCCCGCGGTGTTATTTTCCCAACATATATCTGGATAGTTGAAGTCCCCCATCACCACCAAATCTTGGGCTTTGGATGATTTTGTTAGTTGTCTGAAAAAAGCCTCATCCACCTCTTCCACCTGATTAGGTGGCCTGTAGTAGACTCCCAGCACGACATCACCTGTGTTTTTTACCCCTTTTAGCCTAACCCAGAGACTCTCCACACTTCCGTCTCCTATGTCCATCTCCACCTCAGTCCAAGTGTGTACATTTTTAATATATAAGGCAACACCTCCTCCCTTTTTTCCCTGTCTATCCTTCCTGAGCAAACTATACCCATCCACACCAACATTCCAGTCATGTGTATTATCCCACCAAGTTTCAGTAATGCCAATAATATCATAGTTGTATTTATTTATTAGCACTTCCAGTTCTTCCTGCTTATTACTCATACTTCTTGCATTTGTATATAGGCATCTAAGATACTGGTTTGATCTTGCCTCCCAGCTTTGCCCTGACCCTCCTTCCTCTCTGCCATTATAGCCCGTGCTCCCTCCTGTTTCCAACCCATCTCCCAGGTCTTGTTCCCCACTTACCTGTGGGCTTTGCTCACCTGTCCCCGTCTAACCTAGTTTAAAGCCCTCCTTACTCCCAACAGAGGAGGCAGCAGCTCATGACCCAGGCTGGAAAACAGAGATAGATGGAGTGCAGCTTCCTCTGTCTAAGCAGGGACTAGACCCCTTTGGACACTGCAGCTACTGAATCAACTACCTTCCACCCCCCCCCCGCCCCCATGCCCAACCTTGGAAGGATCAAGGGAAGTCCAGGCTAGATGAAGGCACAGGCAACCTAGAAATGAGCCTGGGACTCACTCAGGTCTTGGGGGGAGGGCTCAGGAATGTGCCCCACAACAGTGCTCAGAAGGAGCTATGTTGGCTGCCTGCCCCACCGACCCCATTTCAGGCAGGAGGTGGGAGGAACTCGGCTGAAATTGAGTGAGGGCGAGTCGGCGCCCGGGCGTGAAGTGGAGTGAATGAGGCGATAACTCCAGGTGCCAGGCCACAGTGGTGCTCACTCAGTTTTGGCCCCAGTGCCCCTCCCCTACTATGATAGGGAGGGAGGCATCAGTGAGGCCAAACCTGAGTTGGCAGCAAAGCACTGGTCCCTAAACAAGCCCAGCTGGAGCTTTGCTGCTGATGTCCGGGTGCCCAACAGGGAGCTATGGTCAGTGTCCACATGGAGGAGCCAGCGGGAACATAGGCAGAGGGGATCTCTGGGAGGGGGACAAACATGAGGGGGGTTAAATAGAGCCCAGGGCCTACAAGAGCCCAGTGGCAAAGCTCTGACAGCTCCATGACCCGAGCGAGGGGAGCAGAGCTGGTTGCTCCAGCCCAGGGCTGGTAGCCAGTGAGCCTGGGGTGGAGGCAAGAGCCCAGCTCTGCCCAGCTGCTCCCTGTGCCCGTCTGTTACCAGAGCAAATCACACACAGAGTGTCCCAGCCCCCCTTACCCCTGGATCCTCTGGAACAACCTGAGTCTCCCTAGACACCCTCTCCTCCCCCCGCTCCAGGATCTGCATGTCTCTTTTCTGCCCCCCCGCCCCCGCCCCGATCCTGTGGCTTCTATGCAGGATGCCTACATAGGGCTGGGAGAAGGGGAGGCGGAGCCCTGGTGGGCAGCGGGTGCTGCAGTGGACGGATTGATCGCTAGGGCCCAGGAGCAGCCGGGCGGCGGCTGTGGGGCAGTGAGTGCTGGGCTCCAGCCCGGCAGCAGGAAGTGACTCGCAGCCGCTGCGGTGACTCTGGCTCCCAGGCTCCTGGTGAGTTCCCCGAGCCCTGGCGGCTGGTGCTGGGAGCCCAGAGCCCTGGATGCAGCCGGGAGAGGGGAATCTCCAGCAGGGCCCTTCCCGCTGCTCCCCAGGAGCCTCTCCCAGGGCAGAGCCCCCAGCCCGGCCCGGCCCCTGCCCCGGTGGGCCCCGCTCGGAGGGAAGGTGAGAGAGACCCGCCCCCCCCGGCACCCCCGGGCTGCAGGGGGAGGTTTGGCCCCAGGCTGCTCCCAGCGGAGCTGGCTGCGATTCCCGCCCGGGGCCCGGGAAAGCTGCCGCCAGCCCCGATGGGTGCGGGGCGGGGGAAACCCGGGAATGAGGGGGGCCGAGAGGATAAAAATTCCCCCCACATGGTCTGAGCCAGCTGCAGTGGGGCGGGGGAGCCAGTCCGGGCCTGGCTGGGGGCTGGGACAGCGACATGTGGCGTGGATAGGGAGCGGGGACAGAGGGGCTAAAAGTTCCTTCTAGATGGGGTGGTGGGGCTTTTCCGCCCCCTTTCCCAGGATCTCAGCTCCCATTTCCCGGGGCCGTGTCCTTAAAGGCCCAGTGAATCGCAGAGCCAGGACAGGGCCACTCGCCCCCCTGTATAAGATGTTACTGAGCTGCTAAAGGAGACTTGCTCCAGTGAAATATTTACAGACCCCCCCACAAAGATCTCACTGTCACACCTGCTTCGAGTGGTTAAAAGAATCCAGGTCTCAGTTCCTGTGTCTGCATAAAGTCGCCCGGCGCTTCATCCGTGTGTCCTCGCCACTGGCCCTGTGCCCCTGAGTTTCACTCCTCTTGGGATCCAGTCTGGGCAGTTTCACTCCTTTACATTAGTTCCTTATCAAAATATTCCTCTTATTCTGAGTTCTTCATCCTAAACTTCATTAGCGTTGTGCGGAGGGATGTCATTGTGCCACGGAATTCATATTTTTAATGGCAAATCATCCTGGGAGATATTAATAGTTGCGAGTAGCTTCAGCAATCACATCTCACGGTGTCGCTATAACAGTTCCTGGTTCTATTGCAATGTTGTCATTTGAGTGCAGTGCTGACTGATTCATGGGCTGGTCTGAAAACTCCTTCAATTTCCTTTGCGTTAGCAGCCAATTGTTATTTTCTCTTTCTATCCAGTGCCGTAGTGTTTTTTCTCATGTCTCATTTGCGTACATAAGAATGGCAGTACTGGGTCAGACCAAAGGTCCATCTAGCCCAGTATCCTGTCTACCGACAGTGGCCAATGCCAGGTGCCCCAGTGGGAGTGAAGCGAACAGGCAATGATCAAGTGATCTCTCTCCTGCCATCCATCTCCATCCTCTGATGAACAGAGGCTAGGGACACCATTCCTTACCTGTTCTGGCTAATAGCCATTTATGGACTTAGCCACCATGAATTTATCCAGTTCCCTTTTAAATGCTGTTATAGGCCCAGCCTTCACAACCTCCTCAGGCAAGGAGTTCCACAAGTTGACTGTGCGCTGTGTGAAGAAGAACTTCCTTCTATTTGTTTTAAACTTGCTACCTATTAATTTCATTTGGTGACCCCTAGTTCTTGTATTATGGGAAGAAGTAAATAACTTTTCCTTATCCACTTTCTCCACATCACTCATGATTTTATATACCTCTATCATATCCCCCCTTAGTCTCCTCTTTTCCAAGCTGAAGAGGCCTAGCTTCTTTAATCTTTCCTCATATGGGACCCTCTCCAAACCCCTAATCATTTTAGTTGCCCTTTTCTGAACCTTTTCTAGTGCGTATAGAACTTAGTTCCCAAATATTCACTAACAGCCAGAAGTTTCAAGGTTGAAGGCACCTGGATATTTTTAAATATTTTTAAATATGCGACTAGGGGCCTCAATCATTTTAAAAATCAGTTCCTAAGGGCCTGAGAGTGTCTCATATAAAATATTTTTCAAATGTAAATTTCTGTTTTGTTTTGTTTTGTTTTTATTAAGGACGGATATACATCCCCAAGATAGACTGACAACCCACAGAATTCAAATCCCATGAGTTATGCACCCCAAAGTCTAGATTTAAAGAAATAAATCTTTCTGAGCCTTTGGGGTATACTAGCTTTATAGTTTTACTGCTACCCCTTCCAAAGGATCCATATATCTAGGATGGTTGTACAATCCTGTAACATCCAATGCCATTTTGCACTTCTGGGAACATGTGATTCCCCGCCTCCACTTAAAATTGAAAATTGTTTTTAAAACCTTATTTCTGTAAGTAACCCCTCATCCTGCATACTCTGAAGTTTATTTATTCTTCATTTATTGTATGCACTGATGTGGATTTTTCTGCCACAATGTTTATGCTTCTAATTCCCTATGTTTTCCATTTTTTGTTGTGATCCATTTCAGGGATGTTCTGTGTTCTGACAGATGTACTGATTTGTGCCGCCGCAGTCAAAGAATTTTTAAAAAATGAATTGCTCTGTTTCTCCTTTGCATTGGTCAGGTCGGGGGACACAGTGCTGACCTTACTTTGTTTACCTTTTGATGAAACTAATGTACTTTGCCTCTGCTCTGTTTTTGCGGTGGTCTAGCTAATGCAGGTGAGGTTAGTTACCCCATGTGAAAAACACCCATTTTCTTATAGACACAGACTAAGCTGCTCACTCCGATGTTAAATGACCCATTATTGTTCAAGGGCTGAAAACTCTGATACTGATTATGTGTCTGTTGCTTCTGCTCCTCTGCCAGGCGCTGCATCTGAATGTCTGCACCCATATCTATGGGTCTCATGGAAAACAAATTAAAACTTTTAAAACTAAAAGAATTAGCAGAGTCTCCCACAGTGCCCTCATAAATTTCTCTTATTTCCTCCCCTTTACTTCTTCAGGGCTTGTCTGCATGGTCTGATGGTAAAGGTGTGAAGTTAATCCACATGAATTCCAGAGCATTAAACCCCTGTGTGGGCGCTGTCATTCAGAAGTAAGGTGGCCTTAATTTTGACATTGGCAGTCAGGACAGCCAGACAAGTGCAGGAGACTTTCCCCCAAACACTATAAATCATCAGGTCTTTGATCACGTCCTGAACACTTTTAAGTTTTTTGTAGTCCAGGTGTAACGCACATGTGATTTTGCAAGTCCAAAGAGAGTGAGCGAAACAGTGGGGCACTCATCTCATCTTCCCTGAGTGTTGTCTTGTGTAGAAACGCCACTACGATATTTCACAGCTTTGGCTTGACAGAATTTCGGTAGATGGGTTGAGGTGGAAATGTAAGGTGATCTCACTCCTCTTCTCTCTCCTGCAAAGGACAGGACATTCTTCATGAGCAGGAGGGCGATGGCCAGATAGTATCATGGTAGATCCTGCTGTGTGCACAGAGGATGTTAGCCTGACTGCTCGGTGATCGCCTATATAAGGAACACAGACCAAGTGGTGGCACTCTTGTCCCATGGGACTGAACTGTAAAGACTCCTTTGATCCCTTGCCCTGGTGAGAGTGTGCCCTGAGGGAGAGACACTGCACTAGAGTCCTGCCTGGCTTCATTCAGAGCCGTTCCAGGGCATGGAGACTGTGACTGTCCTAAACACCTGTCTCCCCTCCAAGCTCTGATTACCTGACTTCTCAGGTGTGTAAAGAAGGAGTGGCCGTGCCATGTGACGTGCCCAATGAAAACATCCGATGCAGCTTTGGAAACAAATACAGAGCATGTCTGGTAACCGCCCCTCCCTACTTCTGGATGCTTTGGAGCAAGATCTGCCCTGCTCTCCGCACCTGTGCTGAGACACAAAATGACAACATGTGAAGTGAGCTTAATATATGTTTGTTACACCTGCCAGACTGTGCCTCACACCTTTTTGATCACGGCAGTCACAGACTCACCGATATGACCATCCCCATGTATGACAGGGGATAACAGACACTGCTGTCTGTCCAAGTCACATTTCCCTGGCAGTGCCTAGTTACAAGGCAAATACCCACATGCGACCCCCTCCCTTCCTGCACACACACTGCTTCCAGCTTATGCTGGATTTTTTAAAAAAGAGACAAACTCATGGTCTTTGGGACCCTGATTCTTGGGTGTTCAGGGCTGCCCTAGGTCTTGGTCTGATTTGCGGGCAGGATTCGGATCTCTGCCACACTGGAGTCACTGCTGGCTCTGGCAGGGGGTGAGTGCGGATGGGCCAGTGGGATCAGCCTCTCCCTGCCTGTCCCTGGGGGCTGCCAGGGGAGTCCAGGGCAGCTCATTCTTCAGGTGTTGTCCCTGGGGGCTGCCAGGGGAGTCCAGGGCAGCTCATTCTTCAGGTGTTGCCAAGAGAGCTCCAGATATTGCTAAAGGAGAGGGGTTTACACTGCAGTGGGGAGCAATCCCCCAAAGTGGCTCCTTTAGTTCTGCTTTTTTTCTAGTATTTGGCTCAGAGATGCTGTTACTGGGAGGATCTGATGAGCCTGGGGGGAATCAGGGTGTGACATGGACTGAAGCCCCTTCTGTAACCTCCCCCATCACCCCTCTTGCCCCGACAGGCTGAGGAATCACGTCCACATTTTGCTCCAGGTCGTTCCGTCTTCCAGGGGACAGGGAAGGGAAATGGCTGTGATGGAACCAGCTCAGGTAGGGGATTTTCAGGGACCTGCTGGCAGGGCCGGCTCTAGGCACCAGCCCTCCAAGCATGTGCTTGGATCGGCACTTTCTAAGGGGCGGCACTCCGCCCCCCCCTCCTTTTTTATTTTTATTTTTTATTTTATTGCTTGGGGCTTCAAAGTGACGTTACACTGGCCTTGGCGCAGCCACTTGCCCGAGCCAGGATCCGCACCCACTGCCCAGCCCGGCCGCGCCCTGCAGAGCCCACTCACAAACGCGGCGCCGCCGGGAGTGGCAGCAGCAGCAGGACCCCTCCTCCCTCCGTCCCCGGCTCCTCATACGCTCCGGGCCCCGCAGAGTATGTCGGAGGCTCCCCCTGCCTCCGTCTTCCCCCATCCCCTGGTGTCTCAGCTGGTAACGGGGCAGGGCTGCGAGCTGCAGCCGAGCGGCAGGAACTCAGGCCCAGCTGGAGACACCACGTTGCTGCAGTGCTGTCAGGGAGAGGGGGTAAGTGGCATGGTAAGGGGCGGGGCCGGAGCCGGGCAACCCCCGACCCCATCCCCCCTAGCCCTGACCCCCAGCTCCAAGAGGCACCCCCCCAAACCCATCCCCCCTAGCCCTGACCCCCCAGCTCCAAGAGGCACCCCCCCAAACCCATCCCCCCTAGCCCTGACCCCAAGCTCCGAGCCCAGTCCCTCTGAGCTGGGCACCCCCGCAAACCCATCCTCCCCACCCAGCCCTGACCCCCAGCTCCAAGCCCAGCCCCTCCGAGCTGGGCACCCCCGACCCCATCCCCGACAGCCCTGACCCCCAGCTCCGAGCCCAACCCCTCTGAGCTGGGCACCCCCCCCAAACCCATCCTCCCCACCCAGCCCTGACCCCCAGCTCCAAGCCCAGCCCCTCTGAGCTGGGCACAATCCCGACGCATCCCACCAACAGCCCTGACCCCCAGCTCTGAGCCCAGCCCCTCTGAGCTGGGCACCCACGACCTCATCCCCCACAGCCCTGACCCCCAGCTCCGAGCCCAGTCCCTCTGATCCGGGCACCCCTTGACCCCGTCCCCCACAGCCCTGACCCCCAGCTCCGAGCCCAGTCCCTCTGATCTGGGCACCCCCTGACCCCATCCCCCCCAGCCCAGACCCGCAGCTCTGAGCCCAGTCCCTCTGAGCTGGGCACCCCCCACAGCCCTGACCCCCAGCTCCGAGCCCAGCCCCTCTGAGCCAGACAATCCCCGACCCCATCTCCCCACAGTCCTGAGCCCAGCCCCTGTGAGCCAGGCACCCTCCAACCCAGAGCCCAGCTCCTCAGCCCTGGGCAACAGCAGCACCCCCCCCAGGCAGTGACAGCCCATTGGCACCAACCATCACCATCACCCAGTAACAGCCCATTATGTAACTGCAAATGTATACATACCAGTAAAGCATTTAATGTTTTTAAATAATGTATTTGGTGGGTGTATTTTCAAATTATTACAAATTAATTTTTGAATGTATTTCACTAGTTATTTTTACATTTCCAAATACATGTTACTATAGTATTGCAACTTTTTTTTTATGGAAGGGGCCCCCAAAATTGCTTTGCCCCAGGCCCCCTGCATCCTCTGGGCGGCCCTGCCCAGAGCATGTGAGGAGGCGGGGAGGGAGGGAAACGCGGTCCCCTGGAGCTGAGCCCCAGCTACGGTGGCAGCAAGAGGGGATCCTGGAGTGTGTGAAGAGGTGAGCAGCCAGCTGGGCTCGTCGGTGCTGAGCAGGTAGCCCTGCAGCCAGAGATCCTCACCTTCCCTCCCACCGGGGCTGGGCCAGGGCACCCTGAGTCTGAAGAGCAGCAGGTGGGGTGGGGGGGGCTCTCCAGGTCCTCGGCCGCCAGCATGTTGGGGGTGAGGACGGTGACCACGAACTGATCCACCTCGGCCACCAGCTGTGACGCGAAGCCCAGAGAGGGGGCCGTGTTCTCCGCGCTGCCCCGCAGCCGCGCCGCCACCTGGAAGTACTCACACTCCGTGTCACCCAGCAGCTCCACCTGCATGGGGACAGAGGCGCAGCTGGGCCAGGGCTCGGCTGCCGTGTGCTGGTAGCAGATCCCTTGTTTGGGGGGAAGCCCAGTGCTGGGGGAGCAGGGGGTATGAGTGGGGGGGGCACTGGTGGGCAGGAGGGGAAACTCTTGTCTGGGGTGGGGGGCAGCCACAAAATTTTTTGCTTGGGGCAGCAAAAAACCTAGAGCCGGCCCTGCCTCCTGGGTGGGGGGAGGGAGAGGTAGGGTGTGATAAACCTGCTGATTTTCTGAGTAGGTCCATTGCCAGCAAAGGGGAGAGGGACATTCGCCTATTTCGAAAACAGGACATAAGCCCCTGTACAGTGCTGGACCCTGAACCCACTGGCCAGAGGCTGCTGTGAAATATGCAGGGAAGCTGTCGGGATTCCTGTCCCTGTCCCTGGCTCAGAGCTCTGCTTCCCGGATCAGCCTGTGGCTGGCAGGTGTGTGGGAAATGAGATGACCCTGCCCTACTCCGTGTGCTGGGGGGACAAGGAGCTCTCACCTTCTCCCACCCCCTGAAGCCTCCTGGCTGCTCTGAACAGCCTCCCAGAGCTTTGAGTTTTTCTCCCTTTCCCGTGACTAGAGAGACTGTGGCTCGGGTAATAGGTGCTGAGTGGGGGACTCTTGTTTCAGATGCCGGTGACCTTTGAGGAGGTGGCTGTGTATTTCACCCAGGGGCAGGGGGCTCTGCTGGACCCTACTCAGAGAGCCCTCTACAGGGACGTCATGTGAGAGAACTACGAGATAGAGACCTCACTGGGTAAAGGATTCCTGTCCCCTGGGTTATTAGAAGCCATGGAGTCCGTATGTAGTAATCTGGTCAGGTTCTTCCCTCATCAATGATCAGAGGGGACTGTTTTGCGTCATGCACAGCTGCTGTGTGAGAGAGACTTGCATCTCTATACCCTCTTTGAGACATGGTGTCAAAACTTAATGACCATGTTAGCTCATTCCTACCCCTCCAGCTTTCAAAGGGGCAGTATTAATTCATTCTCCGTTCTGTATTGATTCCCATTCACACACACAATCCTTATTTACCTCCCTTCTTGGGAATAGCTCCTGCCATTGGGAAGGCGAAGGGTATGGCTACACTTGCAGATGTACAGCGCTGTGCGTTAAACCTGCCTTTGTACAGCTGAGTAGGGAAAGTGCTGTAGTCTGTCCACACTGACAGCTGCCAGCGCACCGTCGTGGCCACATTTGTGGCACTTGCAGCAGCATTGGGAGTGGTGCATTATGGGCTGCTATCCCACAGAGCACCTCTTCCCATTCTGGCGCCGTGGATTGTGGGAGGGAGGCAGGGGCTGTGGGGCATTCTGGGTCCTGTCCCAATGCCCCGTGATGCATCGCTTCGCATCCCAGCAATCCCTGTGTTTCCGTCCACATTTGGTGCCATCTTTCAACAGTTTCTGTGCAGCACGATCTGTGTTCCATTTCGGTCTGCGGGAAATGGAGCCCGAACTGCTGAGGAATATGCTCACGAGTCTCGCCAGTACATCACATTTGGCAGTCGAGCTATTCCTTAAGCTCTAAAGTGACAATGAGGAGGCCGACGATATCGAGTCGCATAACGCGTATGACGTGAAATTGCTTGTGGCATTCACGGACATGCTCAGCACCGTGGAACGCTGCTTTTGGGCTCGGGAAACAAGCACTGAGTAGTGGGATCACATCATCATGCAAGTTTGGGATGACGAGCAGTGGCTGCAGAACTTTCGGATGAGAAAAATCACTTTCATGGGACTGTGTGAGGAGCTAGCCCCCACTCTGCAGCACATGGACACGAGATTGAAAGCTGCCCTGCTGGTGAAGAAGCGGGTGGCTATTGCAATCTGGAAGCTGGCAACTCCAGACAGCTACTGATCAGTTGTGAACCAGTTTGGAGTGGGAAAGTCGTCCACTGGAATCGTGTTGATGCAAGTTTGCATGGCCATTAATTGCATCCTGTTCAGAAGAACCGTGACTCCAGGTAACATGCAGGACATTGTGGATGGCTTTGTACAAATGGGTTTCCCTAACTGTGGAGAGGCGATAGATGGGACGCATATTCCTATTCTGGCACCACTCCACCTAGCATCCGAGTACGTTAATCGGAAGGGGTATTTCTCTATGGTTCTCCAGGCACCATGGATCACCGTGGGTGTTTCATTGACATTAACACAGGTTGGCCCAGAAAGGTGCATGATGCACACATCTTTCAGAACACTGGCCTGTTCAGGAAGCTGCAGGCCGGGACTTTTTTCTCAGAGCGGAAGACCACAGTAAGGGAAGTCGAAATGCCCATTTGTTCTTCAGATTTTAAGTCTTAAGATTCTCTGGGATTTCACTTCATGAACAGTAAAATGGTTTGTATCCCACCCTGCACTGCAGGATTCTCTCTCTTTCCTGATGGCGGTTCTGTCACATATTTTGATATTAAATCAGTTTGAGAGAAGCTAGCTCAGATTTTCTAAGGACTTCAAAAGACAAATGATCATTCGCTGAAGTAGTCCTTTCTGATTTTTTCACGTTTCCTTTGCCTTTGTCATGAGATTTTCTTCTTCATTGAACAATGAGAATGATCAGTATCTATCAGCAAAAGCAGTGGGCGCGAGTGCTGGATACGCACTCCAAGGGTCTGTCTCAACCACTGTTGGTCAACGCTCTCCCACTGACCCAGCACAGGTGTAGGCATCGCAATAAGTTGACCCCAGGTTTTTTCTGTGCTAGTCCAGATAATTTGTAGCTGGGAAGAGCTTTTTATATATATTTACTTATACATATATATTAAGATGATCATGCTAAAACTTTTCTAACACAACTGAATAATGAGAAGTGAAGCTGCTTTACCCAGTTCAGATGAAAATGGGTAAATTTATTTTCCTGATTTTTTTGAATCTATGGATTCTCTGGGACTTTCCCCCTAGCAGCTAGTTGGAGGGTCAGTCTGGGCGCCCAATATAGAGCTCTGTCCACCCGCCACCAACTCAGTTCCTTCTTGCTGGCTGAGGGGGGTGGATATTGGAATGCACACAAGAAACACATCTCGAAGAACAACAGTTACGAGGTGAGCAACCGTTTTTCCTTCTTCAAGTGCTGGTTCATGTCCATTCCAAGCAGGTGACTCATAAGCCCAAATTCCAGCGGTAGGGTCAGAGTCTTCCACTGATTGGAGCACTGCCCTGCTGAAGGCCATGTTATCTCTAGCCTGCCAGGTGATCACATAGTATGCAGCAAAGATGTGGCTGGAGGACCACATCTCCACTCTTCAGATTTCCCTGTTCCGAAGCACTAGAATGAAGACTCCATCATCTTCCTCTGCATCCCCCACTCCTGAGAGAGAGCGTCCTGCAGGAGAAGAGCAAGATCCCTCACTCCCCCCCGCCCCCCCCCGGAATAACGCTTCGGCAGATCAGAGAAGAAAGGATCATTTTTGCAGCGTCTCGACAGCACACAGTCATTGGCTGAACAACAGGCTTTTGAAGTAACGTTCTATTTCCTAAACATCACTAGTAAATAATTACATGGATTAGCATGAGGTGATTCTCCATAAAGCAGTTCATAGACAGTTTACCACAAACTTTCAGGAGACGAACAATGACATTAATACAGCCAAGTTTTGTCTAAATGTTAATGTTCCCTTTTGATCTCTGAATTCACAGAATAGAGCCCTAGACAGGAACTGTTTATTTCCATTGTTAACCTCTAACAAGATACAGCTAAACAGAGACTACTACAGTTACCATCTTCTTCCATGTCTTTAACAATACACCGTTACCTGTCGAAGCTCTAGTTTATCTGAGGAGGACATACTTTTCTAACATGTCTCAAAAGGTTGAATCTAGGTCAATTACATGCTAGTTCCTTAACACTTTCTGTCTCTGTGTCAGAGAAGTTAAGATCCTGTGTGGATTCTCTCATGTTTAATGAGATGTGATCTCTGCGTGAAATTTCCCCGCAGTCCAACCACTTGTGGGGTCTCTCCCCTGTGTGGATTGACTGATGTCTAACAAGGTTTGATCTCTGTATGAAACATTTCCCACACTCTAAGCACTTGTGAGGGCTCTCTCCTGTGTGGATTCTCTGATGTTTAACGAGGTGTGACCGCCATATGAAACCTTTTCCGCAGACTAAACACTTGTGGGATCGCTCTCCTGTGTGGATTCTCTGATGTTTAAGAAGGTCTGACCTCTGTATGAAACTTTTCCCACAGTCCACACACTTATGGTGTCTCTCTCCGGTGTGGATTGCCTGATGTTTAACAAGGTCTGACCTCCGCATGAAACTTTTCCCACAATCTAAACAATTATGGGGTCTCTCTCCAGTGTGGATTGCCTGATGTTTAACGAGGTCTGACCTCTGTATAAAACTTTTTCCACAGTCCACGCACTTATGCGGTCTCTCTCCTGTGTGTAATGCCTGATGTTTTAAAAGAGCTGACCTCCGACTGAAACTTTTCCCACAGTCCAAGCACTTGTGAGGTCTCTCTCCTGTGTGGATTCTCTCATGTTTAATAAGGTCTGACCTCCATGTGAAACTTTTCCCACAGTCCACGCACTTGTGGGGTCTCTCCCCCGTGTGGATTCTCTGATGATTAACAAGGATTGACCTCCGTATGAAACATTTTCCACAGTCCAAGCACTTATGGGGTCTTTCTCCTGTGTGGATTGCCTGATGATTAACAAGGTCTGACCTCTGTTTGAAACTTCTCCCACAGTCGAAGCACTTATGGGGTCTCTCTCCTGTGTGGCTTAGCTGATGTCTAATTAGTTCTGACTTCCAAATGAAACATTTTCCACACTCAAGGCATTG
>NC_066628.1:6676169-6723617 GCF_025201925.1 Gopherus flavomarginatus | reverse complement strand
CTCTTCCCTAGCCAGAGCCAGCAGTGACTCCGGTCTGACTTCAGTATGGCTGAGATCTGAATCCTGCACGGAAATCAGACCAAGACCTAGGACAGCCCTGAACATTCCGGAATTAGAGCCCCAACAATCATGAGTTTGTCTCTTTTAAAAAAAATCCAGTGTAACCTGGGAGAAGTGTGTGCGTGCGTGGGAAGGGAGGGGGCTGCCTGTGGATAGTTCCCTTGTAACTAGGCTCTGCCAGGGAAATATGACTTAGACAGACAGCAGTGTCTGTTACCCCTGTCCTACATCAGAATACAGGGGTGGCCCTACACTAGGTGCCCTAGGCAAACCATGCAATTGGCGCCCCCAGCCCCAAATCCCAAGGGCAGAGCTAGGCTGAGGAGTTCCGTAAACTAGGAAACATTTTGCCCCTTTTTTCCTTTTAATGTTTTTTAAGTGTTTGGTTTTTTTTTTTAAAACAGAGGCTTAATTATTCGGTTTGTCCATCTGGCCAACCAATGTTTCTTAGATCAGTTAAAATAAATGCAATAAATGAAGTCACAGGAAAGTCAAGTGCGCACTTCGGAGTGTGCAGGAGGGGGCAGGGGTACTTACAGAAATAGGGTTTTTACATCAATTTTCAATTGCAAGTGGGGGAGGGGAATCACATGTTCCTAGAAATGTTAAATGGCATTGGCTGTTACAAGATTGTACAACCATCCTAGATATATGGATCCTTCGAATGGGGTAGCAGTAAACCTACAAAGCTAGTACACCCCAAAGGCTCAGACAAAAAAAGGTAAAAAAAGAAAAAAAATGTTTAATTCTTTATTTAAATCCTAGACTTTTGGGTTCATAACTCATGGGGTTCAAATTCTTGGGTTTGCCAATCTATCTTGGGGATGTAGATCTGTCCTTAGTAAAAAAAACAAACAAACAGAAATTTATTTTTGAAAAGCATTTTATAGGAGACACTCTAAGGCCCTTAGGAACTGATTTTTAAAATAATTGAGGCCACTAGTCGAATATTTAAAAATATCTAGGTGCCTTCAACCTTAAAACTTCTGTCTGTTAGTGAATATTTCAGAACCAAGTTCTATACACAAATGGGACATGAGGAAAAAACACCAGGGTGCGGGAGAGAGACAAAATAACAGTTGGCTAAAAGCAAAGGAAATTGAAGTTTTCAGACCAGCCCATGAATCAGTCAGCACTGAACTCAAATTAAAACATTGCAATAGAAACAGGAACTATTAGTGTCACCCTGAGATGTGATTGCTGAAGCTACTCTCAACTATTCATATTTCCTGTGATGATTTGCCATTAAAAATATGAATTCCAGGGCACAATGACTTCCCTCTGCACAACGTTAATAAAGTTGAGGATGAAGAGTTCAAAGTAATGAAAATAATATTTTGATAAGGAACTAATGTAAAGGAGTGAAACTGCCCAGATGGGATCCCAAGAGGAGTGAAACTCAGGGGCATAGGGCCAGTGGCGAGGACACACGGATGAAGCGCTGGGCGGCTTTACGCAGACACAGGAACTGAGACCTGGATTCTTTAACCACTCGAAGCAGGTGTGACAGTGAGATCTTCGTGGGGGTATCTGCAAATATTCACTGGAGCAAGTCTCCTTTAGCAGCTCAGTAACAAATTATATGGGGGCAAGCGGCCCTGTCCCGGCTCTGCGATTCACTGGGCCTTTAAGGACACGTCCCCGGGGAAATGGGACCTGAAATCCTGGGAAAGAGGAAAGAAAAAGCCCCCCATTTTTGCAACCACTGCAGCTGGCTCAACCCATCTGGGGGAACTTTTATCCCCTCTGCCCCTCCCTATTCCTGGGTTTCCCCCTCCCGCCTGCCTGGCGGGGCCTGTACCCCAGTTCTCCCTCCTCAGTCCCCCCACATGCCGCTGTCCCAGACCCCCAGCACGGCGGCAGCTTTCCCGGGCCCAGGGCGGGAATCGCAGCCAGCTCCGCTGGGAGCAGCCTGGGGCCAAACCTCCCCCTGCAGCCCGGGGGTGCCGGGGGGGGGCGGGTCTCTCTCACCTTCCCTCCGAGCGGGGCCCCCCGGGGCAGGGGCCGGGCCGGGCTGGGGGCTCTGCCCTGGGAGAGGCTCCTGGGGAGCAGCGGGAAGGGCCCTGCTGGAGATTCCCCTCTCCCGGCTGCAGCCAGGGCTCCGGGCTCCCAGCACCAGCCGCCGGGGCTCGGGGATCTCGCCAGGAGCCTGGGAGCCAGAGTCACCGCAGCGGCTGCGAGTCACTTCCTGCTGCCGGGCCGGAGCCCAGCGCTCGCTGCCCCACAGCCGCCTCCCGGCCGCTCCCGGGTCCTAGCGCTGAACAGTCCCTGTCCGGTCACCCGGGGCTGGTGACGCGCCCAGAGATGCCGCTGGAGCCGCGGGTGGATCGCTAGGACCCAGAAGGGAGCTGGGGACTGACAGGGCCGCTCTGCCATGTAGGTGACCTAGGCGGTTGCCTAGGGCGCCCGGATTGGGGGGGCGCGGGGGGGGGGTGACATTTTGCCGCTCTCGGCGGCAGTTCTGCGGCAGGTCCTGCACTCGCTCCGGGACCTGCTGAAGTGCCCCAAGACCGGGAGCGCGGAAGGACCCGCCCCCCGCCTAGGGCGCCAATATCCCTGGCGCGGCTCCTGGGGATGAAGTGACTTCGCTGCAGTAACGCGCGGTGGCTGGTGGATTCCCGGTTCCCTCCAAGATCCCCGAGCCCCGGCGGCTGGTGCTGGGAGCCCGGAGCCCTGGCTGCAGCCGGGAGAGGGGAATCTCCAGCAGGGCCCTTCCCGCTGCTCCCCAGGAGCCTCTCCCAGGGCAGAGCCCCCAGCCCGGCCCGGCCCCTGCCCCGGGGGGCCCCGCTCGGAGGGAAGGTGAGAGAGACCCGCCCCCCCCCCGGCCAGTCACCCCCGGGCTGCAGGGGGAGGTTTGGCCCCAGGCTGCTCCCAGCGGAGCTGGCTGCGATTCCCGCCCGGGGCCCGGGAAAGCTGCCGCCAGCCCCGGTGGGGGCGGGGCGGGGGGAGCCATACGAGGGGGGGGGCAGAGCGGAGCAGGTGTAGGAGGGGCGGGGATGTGTGAGGATGGAGCGGGAACAGGGATGTGGGGGGACAGGAAGTGGGTGATGGGCTTGTAGGAGACAGGATGCGGGGCAGGTCGGTGGGGCGATGCAGGGAGATCAGGCTTCAGGGGGGTTTTACGGGGCTGATGGGAACGAGGCTGCAATGGAGGGAAATGGGGTGTGTGGGGAGGGGAGACCGGGGGAAACCGTGAGAGCAAGAGGAGACCGGCTGGGGAATGGAGAACCGGGGGGGCAGGGAGCATTGGGGATAGGGGGCTGGGGACTATCCCCACAGGGCTCAGAAACTACAAGGCAAATATCCAGATATTCCACCCCCACCTTCCCTGCTGCCCCAATGTGCCAAAGACACATCCATGCTAGTGGGGTCTGGCTCTCCTGAGTGTTGGGGGCTGCCCACAGCCCTAGTCTGATTTCCGGGCAGGATTCAGATCTCAGCCACACCGGAGTCAGACCAGAGTCACTGCTGGTTGTGGGCCAATGGGATCAGCTGCTGCCTGCCTGTCCCAGGGGTCTGCAGGGGCAGGACAGGGAGGCTCAGGCATTAGCTACTGTTAGCATATTTGCCCATTACTTTGGGGTGCACTCATTTATTTGGGTTACTCTTCTGGGGAAGGGGGTTCTGTAATTCTATCAATGTGCTGCTTCTGTTACATGTGTTTTCATATGGAGCCTTACTTCTCCCTTGTGCAGTCCCCTCCCAATGGAGCTACCCTGCAGGACCTCGGTTCCCTAGGGCTGGGTTTCTCCAGCCCCCAAACCAGATGAACACCCCCACCCCCGCACATACATTAACAGCAAGTCTGAGTGGACTGGGTCAATCAGCACTGTCAAGCTGACCCCTTATATGTCCCTGGACTCACTGGGCTGGAGGAAGCAGCACTTCCAAGCTGCCTCTCCTTATGTGCCCATGGGCCCCGTGGACTGGGTCAAGCAACACTTTCAAGCTGTTACCTTTTTGTGTCCCAGATTCAGCAGGTCCCTGTCCCCACTCTCACATCACAATTGTACTGGCAGTAACCAACTTGATGAGCAAACCCCACAGTATTCTGGGCGCTGCAGGGATCTTTAGCTTAGGTAAAAGAAGCATTGCTGCAGAGTGAATGGGGGAAGCTAAAAAACACCAAAGAGTAAGGTTCAGCAAGAGAGAGAGAGAAGCAACCAACTTAACCATAAAAGTTATTTATTGAATCATAGTGATACCTGCACAAGGAGGACTAAACCAACATAACATACATAATTAAAGGTTAATACCTAAGGTAGAAAGGAAAAATGAAGAGAGAGGGGGAGAGAGAGAGAGAGAAGGGGATCTTACCGCTTCTTGAAGCTTGAATTGATCGGGGTTTCCAGATGATGCTAGTAGCCAAGGGTCCTGAGGGCAGGAGGCAGGCAGAGTCCCCAGCACGATCAGTGAGGGCATTGGCTACACTGGCACTTTGTAGCGCTACAACACCCCCCTGAGTGCAGCAAGTTACAGCGCTGCAAAGCGCCAGTGTAAACAGTGCCCCAGCGCTGTAAGCTAATCCCCACGGGGAGGTGGAGTACCTGCAGCACTAGGAGAGCTCCCAGCGCTGCCGCCGAGACCACACTCGCACTTCAAAGCGCTGCCGCGGTCACACTCCCGCAGCAGCGCTTTGGAGTTTCGTGTGTAGCCAAGCCCTCAGGAGAATATGCAGTCCCAGTGGAACTGATGCAGAGTTTGGATCGAAGCATCAGAACACTGACTGGAGGGTGATTGGGGATTTTTGTAGAGAAATTACAATGGTTGAAGGGAGAACACTAGATTTGTTCATAGGTAAGCTGATGATTCAAGGGTTTTCTTTAGACTAGACAAAAGGAGCTGATCACTCTTGGCTATGGGTGGTGTTTTCTTCCAGGGACCCCACAATGCAACTAGGCTGCTTCACTATTTGGATATCAATTTAGGATTCATTACTAGAATTGGTCTGATAGTTGCTGCGCTAGGTGTGGGCAGGCGTAGATTCATTAGCATCTGGAGCAGAGATTCCCAGGATGCAGTGCTTCCCTGCTTTTTCTGGTCCCAGAGTTCAGTGTGGTTCTCTGTTCTCCATTCTGTATGTAAACTGAGATGTCTTCCTGTCCCATCTTTCATGCAGATGAGGCTAGAAGAGTTGTGTCTGTTCTCCATTCTGTATGCTAATAGAGATGTCTTAATCTTGTCACCCTTGTCAGGAGGGGTCTAGGTGTGTCTCCCAACGCCCTTCACTGCTCTCTGCAAGTTTTTTTCCTCTGATGGGTTTTGGTTTAAGCAGAGGCTGTGTGAGTGGGGGAGTGGGGTGTCTTTCATGAGTCAGGCTGGATACTGCACCCTGGTTCCCCAAGAACACAGAAGTGTCTGGTATCACTGCTGCCACCAAAGGGCTCCAGTTCTGGCTAAGGGAGAGGAGTAGGCGGGCGCATGTCTATCTCTGCTCATGTTGTGACAGCCCTGGAATGCAGTTCCCTGGGTGAAATGTTGCTGCCCTCTCAATTTTGACCTGGGAGCCCAGATTGAGCCTCTGCTTCTTCTGCAGCAGGGTCTGTGCAGGGGGACCTGCATTCACTCCCCCCTGTGCCCAGCCCCGGGGGGGGTGCAAGTTCCAGTGGCTTGAAGCAGCCCCAGGCTCTGCTCACACCAGCCCCTGAGCCGCAGCCTGCAGGTGAGGAGAGACCTGGGACTGGGCAGGAAAGAGATGCTGCACCAAGGGCCCCTTTCTGGGACCTGCTGATGAGTTTGTACTGGAGGGAGAGGGGCTCCCTATATGTCTGCGAGTCCCAGAGCTCCTGCTCTAACAGACTCCGTCAGGATCAACTCCCTCTTAGCAGTGGCAGTGGGTGATCTAGCTAGTAAGTGCAAAGGCGCAGGACAATGGGGCACTCGCCAGTTCTCCAAGGGCAAGAGAAGAAGATAAGGGGGCGGGGACTGAAAGGGGCATCAGGAGCAGGAAGTGGGGAGGGAGGTTCCCAGCTCTGCCCAGATCCATTCCCTGCACCCCTGGGCAGACTGACTCTTCTGGGAATAAGGGGCAGAGCTGAGACAGGAGAAACCAGTTGCCGACTTTGCTGAAGCACTGCACTACTTGGAGGGGGGGGGAGGGCCGAGAGGGCGTTAGAGGGGCTGACACTACAGTGCTGGGGGAATCCCCCAAAGTGGCTCCTTTGGTTTTGCTCTTTTTCCAGCATGTGTCTCAGAGACGCTGTTACTGGGAGGGTTTCATGGTGCCCCGGTGGGTTCAGTTCTGCCAGGAGGGGCCTGGCCTGGGTTCTAATAAACTAAGTGGGTTTCTTGCCAGCGTGGCACAGTCCAGCATGTCTGTCTGCAGGGAGAGAGCCTGGGCGGAATCGGGGTGTGACATGGACTGAAGCCCCTTCTGTAACCTCCCCCATGGCCCCTCTCGCCCCAACAGGCTGAGGAATCACGTCCAGTTTTAACTCCAGATCCTCCCGTGTGCAGGAGGCGGGGAAGGGAAATGGCTGTGATGGAGCCAGCTCAGGTAGGGGATCTTCAGGGAGGGGCTGGGCACGGGGAGGGAGAGGCAGGGAGGAGACAGGGTGCGGTAAACATACTGAGCAGGCCTATTGGCAGTGGGGAGGGGGGAACATTCCCCCATTTCTCAAATCTGAAACAAACTCCCTGGGCAGGGCTAGAAAAACTGACCAGACTCCCAGTGCTGGAGCCTGACCCCACTAACCTGAGGCTGCTGTGAAATACGCAGGGAAGCTGTTGGGATTCCTGTCCCTGTCCCTGGCTTAGAGCTCTGCTTCCTGTGCCAGCCTGTGGCTGGGAGGTGTGTGGGAAATGAGAAGACCCTTCCCTGCACTGTGTGCTGGGGAGGACAAGGAGCTTTCACCTCCCACCTCATAAAGCCTCCTGGCTGCTCTGAGCAGGGTGCAGGTGGGAATCTGCTTCTCCAGCCTTCCCAGAGCTTCCGTGATTGTTTGTTTTCTTTTTCTTTCTTCCTTTCCTGTGAATATTGGGATTGCGGATGAGGTAGCAGGTGCTGAGTGGGGGACTCTTGTTGTTTCAGATGCCGGTGACCTTCGAGGAGGTGGCTGTGTATTTCACCCAGGAGCAGGGGGCTCTGCTGGACCCCATTCAGAGAGCCCTCTACAGGGATGTCATGCATCAGAACTACGAGATGGTGACCTCACTGGGTAAGTGATTCCCATCCCCTCAGTTAGTCGAAGCCGTGCAGCGCTTTAATGGGACAGTGTGGTCGCGTGCCAGCACTGGAACAGAGCTGGTAAACCACCTCCATGAGCAAGTTTCAGTGCAGTAACTTGCTACTGTAGACAAGGCCTTAGTAGTGTATCTCATAAGTGTGCATCTGTACACACTGTGTGGCTAGTGCCGTTGTGTTGTTAATTTCAGGCACACAAAATACATTCATATTTAGAGATGTTTTCAAGGCTTGGGCCTGCTTTAATTGGAGCTCCACACTTCTTACTCCTTGCTTGGATAATGTACCAAAAACGTTGTCACATGTGTCTGGGTATCCCCCAAAATCTTACCCAAGGCTGATATTTTTCCTTGTAGTGTCTCAGTATCAGATGAGTTTAAAACTCCAGTTCCAGCACCAATTGCCACCTACAATGTATTCTCTTATACCTCTTTAATTGTGTCTACTCTCGTCTCCCTATGGTTGTCGCCAAGCTTGTAATAGAGGTACGGCCTATGGCGTACGCTGCAGATGCTGTGCACTCATGTTTATTTGAGTTCTTTCCAACCCGATAAGGGAAAGTTAATACCGATGGCGCACCCGTCTAGAAGATTAATCCCTATGGAGCAGCGGTTTGTGAAAGAATGTCTAGCTGCTGTGTGGGCCATTGAAGCTTTTGCTTTGACTAGTGGCACAGCCCCTGCTGTAATACAGATACCTCACTCTCCCCTGACGTACATCTGATCAGGAAAACTGCAGGAGAAAGGAGTTTCCAATACCAGGATGGCCCAAAGGACTTTGACGTTAACTAGCAGAGATGTTACCTGTGAGAATAACAAGCAGTGTTGTTACCATATGTCCTCCTGACGGAAGGAGAAGAGCATGAATGCCCACTTCCAGCAACTGAATCAACGTTAGTTGAAGACGCATCCCCGGTAGATGAAGTGTTACGCCTTGGAGAAAAAGAGGTTTGGTTCACAGATGGTCGTTCGTACCATGAAAGACGTAAGCAGTATGTGGGTGATGCTGCTGTGCAAACTAATGGGGAGACTCTCTGGATCCATGGGCATGACTTCAGCGCAGGCAGCAGAGATCAGAGCTCTTAGGCCATGTCTACACTGGCGTGTTACAGCGCAGTAACTTGCTCGCTGGGGTGTGAAAAATCACCCTTCCCCAAGTGCAGTAAGTTTGCACCCTGTAACGTACCAGTGTAGGCAGGCTCCCGGCGCTTGGCGCTATTCCCCTCATCAAGGTGGATTACATACAGTGCGGGGAGAGATCTCTCCCGAGCGCTCTGGGGTGGCCACACTGTCAGATCAAAGCGCTGCCACGGGAGCACTTTGAGGATATTAGTGTAGACTTAGCCTTAGTGATCTGCTTAAACAGACAAAATAATGTTGTACTTTGCCTTTATGTCTATGTGGATTCAGACTTTGTGGTACAGGGACTGTTACGCTGGATTTGGCTTTGGGAAAAGAGCCATTGGGAAACAGTTGAGGGGGAAAATTTGGTCCAAATGGAAAATTGGAAATTTATCCATGATTGGTGGAAAGAACACCTGGGAAAATTAAAAGTAAGACATACTAAAAGTCATCAAAAGGGAGAGGGGGATGAAAAATGTCGGAATGATAAAGTGGATGTTTTAGCTAAGTTAGCAAAGAAAGGAACCTTTGAGGGTTATGGTAATTACTAGAGCTCACGCCATAAAACAGGAGGCTGAACCTAAAGATGGGGAACCTGGAATATGAAAGGGGGTTATGCAGTGAATAAGGAAACAGGAGAGGTAACGTGAGTACCTGATAAACTTCAAAGAGAAGAGATCATTAGCCTGTGTCAGTCTATGGCCCACCGCGGAATAGAAAGTACTCTCTTTCAGGGCAAAACAGATGGGAATACAGTCTAAGGTGCGACAGGATGTAGAAAATTTGGTTTCAAATGGCATAAGATGGGCAGCAGTTGAAAATAGGCCCCGGAATTTGGGTCCCTTCTGGCACCAAAGACTTGTAGGGCCGTGGAGTAGATTACAGGTTGATTATATTAAGACCCAAAGGGGGAATCCATATTTATTAGTGATAGTAAAAAGAATGGGTACTTGTGGCACCTTAGCCCTATAACATATTACATGGATATATGGATTATATATGTACATATCCCAACATAGCCTGCCTCTCCCAAGGGGGCTCAGTGACCCTGCTCCCATCATCTGGAAATGAATTATCCCTCAGCACGGGGACAGGTTCCGCTCATGGAATGCCCTTTGTGACAAGTAGTCTCTCAATACTCTGTGCACCCTGATCTGGTCTGATTTCACCCTGTGTATAGGATTTCCCATTCCCAAACCTGACCTGATCGCACAGCTGGAACGAGGGGAAGAGCCGTGGGTACCCGATCTCCAGGCCGGTGAGGAAAGAGAGGTCCTGAGATGCACCTGCACAGGTGAGGACTGCCACAGAAACCATCTGGGAAATTAAGGCAAAAGTTGATAATCCCAAAAATATGGTGTAAGTAAGAGCCCACAGTTCTTCCTCATGTCAACAAGGGGAGGGCTGGAGTCAGCAGATATCGCTCACTGTTTTCTACCCATCCTGTTAGATGCAGGAGTTTCCTTCACAGATTTCTTCCCTGTGAGTGTTTGGGTGGGATCTGGAAGCAGAATCCAATTGCTGATGCTTTGCAACTTTCCTGTGTTGGGTTTTCCCTCTGCCTGTTCCTCTTTCTCCCCAGCACAACTACTCCTGTCTGGATTGTCTCTCTCTCCCAGCAGGTGCTGAGAGAGTCGGTGAGAAGGAGGAGGGGAATCATCATGAGAAAGATCCTGAGGAAGTGGAACTACAATGCACATTTATGGGAAGAGCTGAAGGGAATTTTTCCCAGTGCTGGGAAGAGGGAAAAGCCTGGGGAAATTGGCACAGGTTAGAGAGGCTGATGGGAAACCACCCAGGGAAGGAAGTGGATGAATCTATTAACTGTGGGGGTGGAGACAAGGGTCCCACAGCCCAGTGGACAAATTCCAAGGAAGAAAAACCCTACCACTGCCTGCAGTGTGGGAAAGGATTCACTGTGAGACCACAGCTTGTTTTAAATCAGACAATCCATGCGGGAGAGAACCCCCTTCAATGCTTGGTCCCTGGGAAAATCTTCAGTATCTGCTCAGACGTTAATAACCATGGGAAAAGCCACATAGGAGAGAAATCCTATCGATGCCTCGAGGGTGGGAACTGTTTGAATTCAGCACTAATTACACATCAGATAAACCACACAGGAGAGAGACCCCAAAAGTGCTTGAGCTGTATGAAAAGTTTAGGAAAAGCATCAGCCCTTGTTAAACATCAGGCATTACACACAGGAGAGAGAACTCATAAGTGCTTAGACTGTGGGAAAAGTTACATAAGTAGGTCAGATCTTCTTAGACATCAGGCAATCCACACAGGAGAGAGACCCCATAAGTGCTTAGACTGTGGAAAGAGTTTCACACAGCGATCATATCTTTTAACACATCAGAGGATCCACACAGGAGAGAGACCGCATAAGTGCTTGGACTGTGGGAAAAACTTCATATGGAGGTCAGAGCTTGCTAAACATCAGAGAATCCACACAGGAGAGCGACCCCATAAGTGCTCAGACTGTGGGAAAAGTTACACACGGCGTTCAGACCTTGTTAGGCATCAGGCAATCCACGTAGGAGAGAAACCCCATAAGTGCTTAGACTGTGGAAAAAGCTTCATACGGAGATCAGAACTTGTTAATCATCAGGCGATCCACACAGGAGACAGACCCCACAAGTGCTTGGACTGTGGGAAAAGTTACATATGTAGGTCAGATCTTCTTAGACATCAGGCAATCCACACAGGAGAGAGACCCCATAATTGCTTAGACTGTGGAAAGAGTTTCACACAACGATCATATCTTATAACACATCAGAGGATCCACACAAGAGAGAGTCCCCATAAGTGCTTGGACTGTGGGAAATGTTTCATACAGAGGCCAGACCTTATTAAACATCAGGCAAGCCACACAAGAGAGAGACCACATAGGTGTATGGACTGTGGAAAAAGTTTCATACGGAGATCAGACCTTGTTAGACATCAGGCTATCCACATAGGAGAGAGACCCCACAAGTGTATAGTCTGCGGGAAAGGTTTCTTGCGTAGGTCACACCTTGTTAGACATCAGAGAATCCACACAGACAAGAGACCCGACAAGTGCTTAGACTGTGGGAAATGTTACATACAGAGATCAAACCTTGTTAGACATCAGTCAATCCACACAGGAGAGAGACCCCACAAGTGGTTGGACTGTGGGGAAATTTCACGCAGAGATCACACCTCGTTAAACATGAGAGAATCTACACAGGATCTAAACTTCTCGGACACAGAGACAGAAAGTATTAAGGAAATTGCATATAATTGACCTAGATTAAATCTTTAGAGACATGTTAGAAAAGTGTGTCCTCCTCAGAGAAACTAGAGCTTCAAGAGGTAACAGTGTATTGTTAAAGACATGGAAGAAGATGTTAACTGTAGTAGTCTCTGTTTAGCTGTATCTTGTTAGAGGTTAACAATGGAAATAAACCTTTCCTGTCTAGGGTTCTATTCTGTGAATTCAGAGATCAAAAGGGAACATTAACATTTAGATAAAACTTGGTTGTAATAATGTCATTGTTTGTCTCCTGAAAGTTTGTGGTAAACTGTCTTGAACTGCTTTATGGAGAATCACCTCATGCTAATCCATGTAATTATTTACTAGTGGTGTTTAGGAAATAGAAGGTCACTTCAAAAGCCTGTTGTTCAGCCAATAACTGTGTGCTGTCGAGACGCTGGAAAAATGATCCTTTCTTCCCTGATCTGCCGAAGCGTTATTCGGAGTGCGAGTGTGAGTCAGAAGACAGAGATCTCCAGTCCCTTCTGGACCACCCTGACATTGAAATTGGACATTGGACTAGAACTTAATTAAATGATTCTGTAAAGGACTCTTTGCAATGCTAAAGCATCATCTCAACGGTGAAACTGACCAAAGGACTGGCTGTATCTCTGAATGTATAATGATCGTTTAAGCAGCACACTCTCTCTTTTCTTCTTTTAATAAATCTTAGTTGAGTTAATAAGAATTGGCTGTAAGTGTGTATTTGGGTAAGAACTGAAGTATTCCTTCACTTGGTGGATAGTGTATTGGATCCTTTGGGATTGGTGGAACCTTTTAATGTGATGAATAAGATGTTCCACAATCCCCATCATGTTGAAGTGGGCTGTCTGGGAGTGAGCCCAAGGCTGGGTTGCTGTAAGGGAGCTGTGCTTTTTCCTCTGTGTAGCCAGTAAGGTATTGCAGGAGCTGCTTTGTTGCTGGCTTGGTTAATCTAAGTATTGGAATAGCCCCCGGTTTTGAGGATTGTTGGCTCCATTCTTTTTAGTTTGCCTTAACTGAGCGATCTGTGTGGGCCCCCGGGACCCTGGTCACAACTTCATAAATGCCTTGTGTGTGGGGAAAGTTTCATTCAGTCGTCATGTCTCCCTAGTCTCAGCTGATGGGGGGGATGCCCTGCATTTCCCCAGCCCATGGGTGTTGGGGGAAAAATCCCATGGCTCTGCAGCCACTTCGGCTGGTGGGGAAACACCCCTGCAGCTCACAAGCTGCCACAAACGTAGGGTGTTTGGGAGTCCGCCAATGGTCCCCAGTCCTCACGGGCCCACGGCTCCCCACTCTCCCTGGTCACTGGGGAATGCCCTGCAGTTCCCCACTACCCGCAGGCCTTGTGGGATCCTTCAATTCCCCAGTCACCATATGTACTTTGCACCTCTGGAGTTCCCAAGGGCCTGCTGATGGGGGAATCCTGAGCAGCTCCTCAGGGGCCAGGTACGTTGGGGAATTTCCCCGGGGGGCAGGGAGGAAATGGGTCCCCAGTCCCCACGAGTGGAGGGGGGAATCCCCTCTTGCTACCCAGTCCCCCCCGGGCTTTGGGGAATTATCTGCTGCTCCCCCGGCCCTGCAGCTGGGGGAGGAATCCCCCTTAAAGCTCTCCAGAGGCAACGAGGTTGGGAATCCCTCTCGGGAATCTGTCCCTAGCTTCCAAGTGCAAAGTGCAGGGAGGAAATCTTTTGAAGCTCCCTATTCCCCACGAGTGTGAGGGAATCCAGTCTCTGCGGGCATTGGGGATCCCCCTGTGGCTCTCCTGGCCTCACAGACAAGAGTGGGGGTATCACGTGGCTGCCCAGCGTCTGTGGGCCTTGCATTATCCCCCGTGGTGCTGCAGCCCCTGGTGACCGGGGGAATACGCTGTGGCTCCTCAGCCCCTGCGGGAGGGGGAGAAATCCCCCACACCTCCCCAGCCACCAAATCCAGGGTGGGAAATGCCCCATAGCTCCCCAGCTGCTGCAGGCAGAGGGGATCCCCTCAAGTCTCTGCACTCCCCACTCACAGCAAGTGGAGAAAATACCCCACAGCTCTGCAGTCCGCACGGTTCAGGGGGACCCTGGGAGCTCCCTGGCAGTGGCCACTGCAGGCACCTGAGCAACCCCCGCAGCTCCCAGCCTGGGGAGGAATCCCCCCGAGTTCCCCAGTCCCAGGGCGGTGGGGAATCCCCCTCACTGCCCAGCACCTGTAAGGGTGGGGGACCCCTGGAGCTCTGGGCATGGGGGAATGCCCTGTGACTCCCCAACCATTGCCGGCAGAGGCATTCTTCTGCAGCTCCCCAGTCTGCACGGGGTCTCCCAGAGCTCCCCAGTGTGGGCCCAGGGATGAGGGGGACCCATGGAGCCCACTAGCCACCAAAGGTGGCAGAATAACCCCTGCAGCTTCCCAGCCTGGGAGGCATTCCCGCAGATCCCCAGCCCCAGCAGATGGGGGATCCCCCACAGCTCCCCAGTCACTGCCTGTGTGGGGGAGCCCCAGAGCTCTTCAGTCCCCCTGGTGCTTCCTAGCCCTTGCAGGCAGCGGAGTAACCCCCACAGCTCCCCAGCCTAGGGGAAGAAATCTCTCAGAGCTCCCCAGTCCTCTGGAATTGGGGGATCTCCCACAGCTGACCCTGTTCTAAACATCTGTTTTCACTTTCAGGTGACATTGTAAATAAGAAGCAGGCAGCATTATCTCCAGTAAATGTGAACAAACTTGTTTCTCTAAGTGATTGTCTGAATAAGATGTAGGACTGAGTGGACTTGTTGGCTCTAAAGTTGTACATTGATTTGTTTTTCAGTGCAGTTATGTAATAACAAAAAAAATCTACATTTGTAAGTTGCTCTTTCATGTTAAAGAGATCGTAGTACGGTCCTTGTACGAGGTGAATGGAAAAATACTATTTCTTTTATCATTGCCGGCAGAGACTGGATTCCTCCACACAAGTGAGGATTAGGGAGCTTCAAAGGATCTCGTCCTTGCACCTTGCACTGGGAGAGGATTCCCAAGGGGGATTCCTGACCCCCTGGCCTCTGGGAAGGTTTAGGGGGGGGATTTTCCCCCATCCGCAGGGCCTGGGCAGCCACAGGGAATTCCCCAAAGCATGGAGGGGGGGGAAGGCTGAGGAGCCACAGGGGATTCATCCCTCCCTCACTCGCAGATCACTGGGAAGCCATTTCCTCCCTGCCCCTGGGGAAATTCCCCAAGACCCCTGACCCCTGGGGAGCTGCTCGGTATTTGCCTCGCATCCGCTGGTCCTTAGGAACACCAGAGGTCCAGGTTCGCATGGCGGCTGGGGAACTGAGGGGGATCCCACAACGCCTGCAGGAGCACCAGGGAATGACCGAGTGGAGGCTGGGGAAATGCAGGGCCTTCCCCCCAACAGCACCGACTGGTGTCAGAGTGATGGGGGAATCCTCCTAGTCCCAAGGACTGGGGATCTCTGAGTCACTCTCCTCCCAGGCTGGGGTGCAGCTGCAGTTTCCTGCTTCACCCACATAGGCTGGGCAGCTGCAGGTTATTCTCCCGCTCCTGGGGCAACTGGGGGTCCTGCGGGGGAACGTAGCCACAGGGCATCCCCCTGTCCATGGAGCTAAGGCACCACAATGCTGTATGAAACTGTCCCCACAGGCATTTCAGAAGTTGTGACCAGGGACCCAGGTCGAGGGCACACTGACATTGCTCAATTAGGGCTGTTAGGTAATAAAGCAAGTCCTCACTCACCTCTCCAGCACCCGAGTTTGTGCGGAGTTGGTATGGGGCACACAATTCTGTCAGAGACCAGACACCAATGCGTTGATCAACGGGCTCACACTATCCTTAGCTCTAAAAAGCTTTAGATTAAGTGTGGCCCCTTTATTAGGGGTGAGCATCAATATTTATACACAGAAGTAAACAAAGTGATTAACAAAAGATAATGGTCATGCATAATTAATTAAGATTTTACAGGAAAAGCAAGTTAACAAGTAAATGCATAGAGATAAAGGCTAATGGCTACTAGGGAAAGGGGATGTCATGAGTAGTTTGCAGGTCAGTGCTTTGTTCAAAAGGGTTCAGGAAGGATTATGCAGAGACAGTCAGTCTGGGTGTGTTTTGGCTCCCCAAAGTTCACCAAAAGTTTAGACCCAACATTCCTCCATTTGTAGCTTTGAGATAACTATTAATCAAAAAGCTACACCCTATTTCAAGATGTCAAGGGCCGCTTGGCAATTTTAGCCTGGGCCAATTTGAAGAGAGTAAGGCTTTTAGCTGAAGTGGGAAAAGAATAAACTGACTTACATGAGTTTATGAGGGAGGGGACACACTGAATACAGCAACACAGTATTATAAGGACTACTATGGCCCCAACAACACCCACCAAGAGTTTTTTTTAACCCACCCAAATCCGGGCAGCCAATTTCATAAGGCTCCCCACCAATGATAAGGTGGCTGGCCAGAGGAGTAGTTTTTAGCCATTTCCCTTAGGTGTTTGGTATGTTGAAAAGTGTCAGAGTAGGTGTCATTTACAAAAACACAGCATTCTTCATAAGCAGAAAATAAACTAAAAAAGCATAAAAAAACATACAGTTGTGAGAATAAAGGGTCCTCTCATTTTTTTCGAGTCAATTTAAGTCTAATGTCTGAGAGAGGTAAGCTGGTCCACTGGTCGAAGGCAGTGTCCTCAGTGGTGACAAGAGCTGCTGGTCCGTCACTGTGGTCCACTACGGCTGGCTTGACGTGGGAGTGGTGGATCCAAGATTTGCGTCCTTTCAGGAACACTGCAGTCTGGGTTGTTAAAAGAACCTGGTGGGGTCCAGTAAACCTTGGCTGGAGGGTGTCGTCACGAACGAACTTTTTGGCCCAGACGAAGTCCCCTGGTTGGAACGGGTGGATCTGTTCCTCCAGCGGCACGGTCTGGGAAAACTGCGAGGCTTTCCAAAGGGTACGGAGGCGAGCCTGTAGGGAGAGAAACTGACACGCGGTTAAATGATCCCCTCCCAATAGTGAAACATCAGCACGTGGTAGCGCCCCGCCTTTGAAAGGGGGGTGTCCATAGAGCAGTTCAAAGGGGGATAATCCCAATGCGCGGGTTGGGCGAGTACGAAGGTGAAACAGGACCAAGAGAAGTACCTGAGGCCACTTTAATCCTGTTTCCTGACAGTATTTAGCCAATGTAAACTTAAGTTCCCTATTTATACGCTTAACTTTCCCGCTAGACTGGGGGTGGTAGGGTGTATGAAAGGAGTGTGAAATGCCCAGTCCTTGTTCTAAACGGCCAAGGACATGACCAGTAAAGTGAGGTCCGCGATCTGAGTCGAGCACAAGAGGGATGCCAAAACGGGGTACAATGTCTCTAAGGAGAATCTTCGCCACTGTGGCAGCAGTACAATTAGCAGTAGGAAAAGCTTCGACCCAGGAAGTCAGAGGGCAAACCAAAGCAAGGAGGTGCTTTTTCCCAAAAGCCTTTGGCATATCTGCAAAGTCAATTTGAAGATGTTGAAATGGAGCAGCAGGCGGAGGTTTTCCACCCTTAATTTTGTTAAGAGGTGGAGCAGGTCCATTACGCTGACATGTGCTGCATGCTTTCACTATTGATAGGCAATAGGGTTGAATGCCTGGAGCATACCAAAAGCGAGCGATGGTGTTCACGAGGGCGTGCGTGCCGTAGTGACCCCCTTTATCATGGTGCCAGCGAACTGCCACGGGGTATGTGGAGCGAGGGAGGCAGGCTCGGCCATCTGGCATAAGCCAGGTCCCTTTGACCAGAGTGGCCCCGAGGCTCTCCCACGATTGTAGTTCAGCAGCGGGTACTGGTACGGGGTGCGGTGGAGTAAAGGAGGAGGCTGCAATAGCCAATGTGGGCATGGCTAAAGGTAAGGTGGCAGCCTTCTTAGCGGAGGCGTCAGCCAGGGCATTCCCACGGGTAACGGGGCTACTATCTTTAGTATGGGCCCGGCAGTGAACTACAGCCAGGACAGAGGGTTTTTGGAGGGCGTCCAAAAGCTTGTGGAGGAGGGGGAGGTGCTGAATGGGTTTACCGGCAGCTGTCTGGAAACCTCGAAACTTCCAGAGGTGGATATGACAATGCACAACTCCAAAAGCATATTTGCTATCAGTAAAAATGGTAACGGTCTTACCAGCGGCCAACTGGCAAGCTCGGGCCAGGGCATAGAGTTCAGCGGCTTGGGCTCCCCAGTTGCCTGGCAGTGAGGCGGCCTCTTGAATGTCCCATTCAGAGGTGACAGCATAACCAGTGAAACGCTTGCCATCAACATAGAAGGAGCTTCCGTCCGAGAAGAGGATGCAATCGGGGTTGTCCAGTGGCACGTCAAACAGGTTGTCTCTTATCTGTAAGATGCTGTAAACTACTTCCACACAGTCGTGATGATCCTGGAGGACTGGCAGGTCAGGAAGCAAGGTAGCTGGATTAAGGGGTCCACACCTTTCAAAAATTAGGTTAGTGTCTTCTAAGAGTTCGGCCTCTAGCTGTTGCTGACGATGGGCCGAAAAGACTTGGGTTGTGCCCCTACGCAGAAGGGCTGACAAGGCATGAGAGGTCCAAACCGTGGTAAAATGACCCAGGGTTAGGCTCTTTGCCTTTGTGATCAGCAGGGCAGCTGCTGCCAGAGTCCGGGTGCAGGATGGGGTTCCCTGAGCGACAGGGTCGATTTGCTGAGAGTAAAAAGCAAGCGGGAAATGGTGGGGCCCGCTCAGCTGGGTAAGGACACCACTAGCAATTCCGCCCCTCGTGGACAAAAAGGTGAAAGGGTTTGCTGTAATTGGGGGGGGCGGAGAGACATGGAGGAGGCCACACTGTCCTTGAGTAACTGAAAGGCTTGAATAGTGTCCGGGGACCACTGCAAAGGGTCAGGAGCAAGGTTAGCAGTGAGTCGGTGGAGCGGTTTGCTTAACTCCCCGCAGGACGGCAACCAGGGGCAACAGAAGCCAATTAATCCTAAGAAACCTCGAAGTTGTTTCTTGGTGTTCGGTAGAGGGCAGTTTTGAATAGTCTTTATGCGGGCTGGGTCCATCTGTCTTCCCTCTGGGGTTAACAGGAAGCCCAGATATCGGACCTTTTGTGAGACCCACTGAATCTTTTTAGGGTCTACCTTGTGGCCTCTGGTGTGTAGGTATAATAAAAGTGCCTTACCATCGATGCGGAGGGCAGCTTCTTCGCGATTACCTAATAGGATGTCATCTACGTATAGGACCAATGTGGATCCCTGCGGACTGGTGAAACCTTCCAAGTCATGGCGGAGGCACTGGCTGAAAATCGTGGGGCTGTCTCTGTAGCCTTGAGGAAGTCGTTGCCAGACATAACTTTGTCCCTCCCAGGTGAAACCAAAGAGATACTGAGAGTCTGGGTGCACAGGAATGCTGAAAAAAGCTGATTTTAAGTCAATAACAGTGAACCACTCAGCATCCCAGGGGATTTGGCTGATGATAGTAGCTGGGTCAGGAACTACTGCATGAAGAGGGACCACATACTGATTAACAACTTGTAGATCCTGTACAAAGCGCCAACGAACAGGGTCTCCGTCCTTTTTAGGAGGCTTTTTGACAGGCAGTATAGGGGTGTTACAGGGAGTGCGCTGAGGGCGGACTAGCTTTTGTGCAATGAATCCCTCGATAATGGGGCGGATGCCCTCCCGGGCTTCCAGCGACAGGGGGTATTGAGGGACTGACGGGGGGGTTAAGGAAGGCTTCACCTGAATCCTTACGGGCTCTGCCGAAAGGAGCAGGCCAACATCAGTGTCAGAAATTCCCCAGAGGGTTGAAGGCAAGTCAGTGAGGTCAGGGGAGAGAGAGGGGGGTGTTTCCCAATTACCCTGAGTAGGGGCCGAATCTCCTAACACTGTCATCAATAATCCTACCCCTTCAGGAGTGCAGGTTAAAGTAGCCTCAAGCTTACAGAGTAAATCCCGGCCCATCAAAGGGATCGGACAAGCTGGGGAAAAAAGAAAACGGTGAGGAAAACATTTATCAGCATAAATAACATTCAAAGGCAAAGTGAGTCCTAGAGACTGTGGGTTGCCCTCCACCCCAGTCGCAGTTTTAACCTCAGAGGATAGCCAGGGAGAGGGGGCATGATTTAAAAGAGAGAAAGTAGCCCCAGTATCAATGAGGAAAGAGACAGGCAGTCCCTGGACTGAAAGGGTTAAACGAGGCTCTTTGCTGGGAGGGGAGAAAGTGAGAAAGGAGCCGGCTAAAGACATTAAGGAAATAAGACCATCACATTGTTTGTCTTCGCCCCCGGGGTACCGTCATTGAGGAGGCTGAGTTTGCTGCGGCTGCTGCTGTTTCCCGTAGTTGATCCAGGCCTGGGGAATGGGCTGAGCTGGTGGTGCACCTGTAAAGGCATCTCTCTAACTATACTTTTATTACTCGCAAGAGATTTGACGGGGACATCCTCTGGGCTATCCTCGGGGGGGGGGGCATGCACCCTGCTGTATCTGTTTGGACATTAGCCTAGTAACTACTCCTCCCGAGGTGAGGTTTGCCCCTCCATTTCCTCCTCATCCTTCTGCAGAAATTCCAATCTGGGATTCTGCAGATTCCCCTCTGCTACATGGAGAGAGTCCCCCTGCGGAGGAATAGGGGCAGGTGCAGAGGGGACCAGCTGACGAGTCAAAACACGCCGTGGTCTACACCCTTCATCGAAATAACCTGGAGGGGGTTTACTCTCGGGAGAGTACCTGACTGCCATAATTTTTAAAGATTTCCACAGCTCTGCTGCTGTGTTCCAACAAAACCAGTAACATAACTGTCCCGGATGGTCTTTTTCGATCTGGCTCTTTACTCCTCTTAAGGCAGCCTGTTCGAAAGAGCCATACGAAGGCCACCTCATCTCCGGGTCGGCCAATACCGCGGTATACCCAGTCCAATTCCTTACACATAGTGTGTACAACTTCTTCCTAGACATTCCTGTCTGTACTGGGAGTTTCCCTTCGTTCCATAACTTATTTACAATCCCCAACGGACTCTCAAGAGGCACGCTAGTCCCTTGACCCATGGTGTCTGACAGGAGCCCTCCAACTGGCGTTTACCCTGCTGTCCAATACACGACCCTTTAATATTGAATTGGCTGGGAGAAATCTCCTGTGGCGCCTTGCCAATTCATATATGAGTGGTCTGACCACTGGACAGAGGTACCGCACCAGAAGGAATCCCGGACGAGCCCCCAAATTGTTAGGTAATAAAGCAAGTCCTCACTCACCTCTCCAGCACCCGAGTTCGTGCGGAGTTGGTATGGGGCACACAATTCTGTCAGAGACCAGACACCAATGCGTTGATCAACGGGCTCACACTATCCTTAGCTCTAAAAAGCTTTAGATTAAGTGTGGCCCCTTTATTAGGGGTGAGCATCAATATTTATACACAGAAGTAAACAAAGTGATTAACAAAAGATAATGGTCATGCATAATTAATTAAGATTTTACAGGAAAAGCAAGTTAACAAGTAAATGCATAGAGATAAAGGCTAATGGCTACTAGGGAAAGGGGGTGTCATGAGTAGTTTGCAGGTCAGTGCTTTGTTCAAAAGGGTTCAGGAAGGATTATGCAGAGACAGTCAGTCTGGGTGTGTTTTGGCTCCCCAAAGTTCACCAAAAGTTTAGACCCAACAGGGCAAACTGCAAAGAATGGGCTGACAATCCTCAAAGCTGGTGGATATTCCAATACATACAGCTACGGTATGAAATTAATTCAAACTTATTCTATTTGAATTTTCAGAGCTATTTTATACATTCAGCATTGTGTGACCCCACTAAAGTGGCGTTCACTTTGTCGGCAGGAGAGCTCTCCTCAGCCCAGCTCCAGCCCCATAGTGCCGCCCCACTGCAGATCCCCCCTCAGCCCAGCTCCAGTCCTTCAGTGCCGCCCCGTCACTGCACAGCCCCCCTCGGCACAGCTCCAGCCCCTCAGTGACTCCTCCCCCCCCTGCACAGCCCCCCTCAGCCCAGCTCCAGCCCCTCAGTGCCGCCCCACTGCACAGCTCTCCTCAGCCCATCTCCAGCCCCTCAATGCCGCTGTCAGCCCCAAGTGGCTGAGTCTGATGAGGAAGGATGTGCACATCTGGGAGGTGAGGCTCAAGGCTTGGGCTCGCCTTCCTTCCCCTCCCCCAAACCATCAGGTGGAGACAGCGCGACTCTGTGTCCAAACTGGTGCATTTGTTTGGGACACACCACTTGAGAGAACAAGGCTGTTGCCTGCTCAGCCCTCTTTGACCAACTGATTGAGTTTGTCCAGCACAGCGACCCGACTGGGCAGGCCAAGCCTCATGTTTCTGGGGTGCAAGGCCGGGCGTAGCGACCTGTATGGTGTTGCTGTGTAGGTTACTTCATGGGTGGCTGGCTAGTGGCACTGTGGAGCTGGGAGTGACTGTGAATGCTAGTGGCTGTGTGGGAGCAGAGCCTGGAGGGGGTCTCCTGGGACCCAGCATGGCACTGTTGGGCTTTCGTCATCCTGATCCTGAAAGAGAGCTGAGCACAGCGGTGGGGGGGGGGAGGGGAGAGAGGTGTCCAGCTGACAGCCTCAACTCCACCAGCTTCAGCGTAGGGCTGGGCAAACTGGGCCCACAGTCAGGGTGCCGTAGCCGGGGGACGTCACAAGGGGCTCAGGTGTCTCCTTGCCGGCTGCACCACAGACTCCTCTGCGTAGTCCGGCCCCTTCCCCCTGCTGGGCCAGCAGGCTTCTCCCTGCCCCTGCCCACACCCTCCTCAGCTGCCGACTAAAGGCTTCAGCTCAACCCAGCGCCCCCCTTGCCCCCCCCCCAGGAGCTCAGAGCTGCGGAGTCTCTCCCTGCCTGTGGTGGGGGCAGGACCCCCATGAAACCAGCCAGAGCCAGGAGCAAACGTTTGTAGCGTGTGAGTGAGCAGGGCAGGGGGCATTGGGGGTGGGGGGGGTCGTCAAGCAAGGCTGGGAACAGACTGGTGGCTGGGAAGGGGGGGGTGGATGGAGCTGAGCTCTGTAGAGGCTGGCAGGCGACTTGTGGGGCAGGGTGGCGGAGGAGGAGGAACGAGGCTGGGGGTGGCTGGGGGAGTAGAGTGACTAGATGTCCCGATTTTATAGGGATAGTCACAGTATTTGGGGCATTCTCTTATACAGGCACCTATTACCCTCCCTCCCCCACCCCACCCCCAACCAGCCCCTGTCCCTATTTTTCACACTTGTTATCTGGTCACCCTGCTGGGCTGGGAAGGGAAAAGAGCAATGGAGGGGTGGGAGGCATCTTTGTGTGACTCAGTGAACTAGCAGGGAATGTGCTGGGGCTTCCTGGGGCCTTCAGGGAGAGCAGCTGTCCCCAGCTGCCCCATTCTGCAGCTGCACCTCTCCCCTCTTCTGCCTGTGCGCCCTGCCCTGCGGGCAACTCCCTGCAGTCTCCTTTTCACCCTGCCTCCCACTGATCTGTAGTTTAAGCCCAGAGGCTGAGGCTCCTCTTTGGCAGTTTCCCTCCCGTCCCTTCCCCAGCAGGGATCAGCAGCAGACGTGGGCTGGGAGGAGGGAAAGGTACACACACAACCTGGCTGGGGAGGAGGGAAAGTTAAAGGAAAATAAAAGGTGGTGGCGTTTGCTTTTCCTGCCCATGATTACCAATATGCCTGTGTCAAGGGTGGGAGCGGGGTAGTTGTACCTGGAGCAGAGCACCCACCAAGTTTTCCCCATGAGTGATCCAGCCCCAGAGCACCCATGGAATCAGTGCCTATGGTTGTACCTCGAGCAGAAAAGCAGCAATCAGGGCTGCAGAATGCAAGGGAAGGAGCAACCACTTAGCTGGGGAAGAAGGTGGATTCACTCTTGACAAGGCTGGAGTAGCTGAACACTTTTATTTAGGGGAAAGGGAAATGGTTTTTTCCTTGAAGATCCAAGTGTTGGGGGGTGCAGTGCTCCAGGTAACTGGCAATATGGCGTGGAGTCAAAAGTTTACATTCTCAGGCCTACGACTGCCTTTCGAGCTAAACAATATGTTCCTTTAAAGTTAGCATGAGTACATGTAATCATTTATCATTTTCTTGTGTTCTTTTGTTTATGGTACAAGATGTAATCGATCAAAGGGGGGGGTCAGTAGTATGGGTTAAGGATATAGTTAATTAAAAGATCCGGTAGTTAATGAATTGTAAATGATGAATTGTAGCACCTGTGAACATCTTTGTAAACAAGTAAGGTATATAAGACATGGCAACAGATAGTGATGCGTGCATGATCTGAGATTTTATATCTCCTTGCACCTTATTTGACTCAAATAAAGATACTTGCTTCTCCACTCCGGTGTGGTCATTGGGGATACGCACACCGGGCAAACGAACCCCAACTGTAGCTCCCCTGCAACACAAGTATCTGTTGGTCTGTCTCTCCAGCTGGAAGCGGTTTGAACGAGGGAGAGGTCTAAACAGTGTAGAGTCGAGTGGGACTTTAAAGGGCCCTTCAAGAATGCAGCACATGCTTCCTCACCTACGAGAAAGACCCAGGGCCGGCGTGCCAGGATTTGGGGGGGCAGCATTTTACTGGGAGGGTGGCAGGCTGCTCCGGTGGACCTCCCGCAGGCGTCCGTGCGGAGGGTCCGCTGGTCCTACGGCTCCGGCGGAGCATCTGCAGGCACGCCTGCGGCAGGTCCACCGGAGCCGCAGGACCAGCGGACCCTCCGCAGGGACGCCTGTGGGAGGTCCACCGGAGCCGCGAGACCGGTGAGTGGCAGAGAGCCCCCCGTGGCGTACCACCGTGCTTGGGGCGGCGAAATGGCTAGACCCGGCCCTGGACCTAAGGTGCCAAAAACCCTGGCGCCACTCCTGGAAAGACCTTTAAAAACTGCCTTAAACCATCCTAACCAAGAGCCACTCTTCAAATGAGGCTTGGCCGGCACTGTTGAAACCGTGTGCCGAGTTACCCAGTACAGTCCCTCAGAGCCGTGTGGGGCAACCAGGTATGGGCTTGTCTACGCTGCCACGTTGTCGACAAAGCTCTTGTCTTTCCCGGGTACTTTAAAAAGCTCCCCTTCCCCATCCGAAAGCCAAAAGTTTTCCCGCAGCAAGTGGCAGTGAGAACACAGCTTTGTCAGCAGCGCAAATGCCGCTTGTGGAGCTGGAAGTATTTTGCCCACAAAGAGCATTTACACACACCGGCTTTTAGCGACGAGGCTGTATGGACACAGCCTGGTCCCTAAAACACACCGTGGTGTAGATAAGCCCTGTGTGAATCAGGTCAGAAAAAAAGGGCTGGTGCCTGAAGAGAATTCCTGTTCTTACTACACGGCGCACCCCAAGCACTGCTGGGCTGTTCAGGCCTAGAGGGAAATGTTCCATTTTAGGGAGAATGAAAGGTCGTTTGGGAGGTGATGGCCCAGAGCCCTGGTAGGCGAGGGCCCGGTGAGGGCTGGACTCAGCCATTGGTATCAGCTATTTTTTTTTAGTCATTCACATGGATTTTGGGTCCTGGCTGACATGCCAGCCACCATGTAAAATGTTTCCCTGTGGCCTTTTGACGTGCACACAGAGGTATGTCACTGCCAAGTCCCTCTCCTAGGAGGGGAGGGGGAAGGCTGCAGGGTGATCTCCTACCTCCATGCAGCCGGGGGGGCCAATATTTGCCACTGCCATTCTGGAGCCTCCACGTGTATGTATTGACAAATAACACTGGCAGATTCTAAAATATTGTGCACAGAATTTTTAATTGTTTTGATGCTGAAAGCCCTTGGGAATATGGCATGCTGGCAGTATGGCGTCTGCTGTAGCTTTCACGGAGGGAGGAGCGAGTGACAGCACACACTCGTGAGAATGTTTTTGCCCCATCATGCACTGGGAACTTAACCCACAATTCCAATGGGCGGCAGGGACTGCAGGATAGCGTCCCACAGTGCACGGCTCCGACACTGGACGCCAGCCTAGGTACTGTGAACATATTCTGCCAAATTCACGCGCTTTAGTGGGGACACACAGCACCGAATGTATAAAATCACTTCCAAAAATTTGAGCAGAATAAGTTGGAATTCATTTCATCCTGTAGCCGTATATAATGGAATATCCACCAGTTTTGAGGATTGTCAGCCCATTCCTTGCCATTTGCCCTAATCGAGCAATGTCAGTGTGGCCCCCTGGGACCCTGGTCACAAGTTCTGAAATGCCTGTGTGGAAAGTTTCATTCAGCCATTGTGGTTCCTTAGCCCCTGCAGACAGGGGAAATGCCTCGTGACTACACTCCCCCGCAGGACCTCCAGTTGCCCCAGGCGCGGGTGAATAACCCACAGCTGCCCAGCCAGTGTGGACGAGGTAGGAATCTGCAGCTGCACCCCAGTCTGGGAGGAGAGTGACTCAGAGATCCCTAGTCCTTGGGACTGGGGGGATTCCCCCATCGCTCTGACACCAGCCGCCGGTGATGGGGGGAAGGCCCTGCATTTCCCCAGCCTCCATAGGGTCATTCCCCAGGGCCAGGACTTTTTTGCTGCTCCAAACAAAAAACAAAACCACTAGTCACCTGCGGGGTGGGCAGAGCGGCAAACCAGAAAAAAAACAACCCTGCCAGGCGGCCGGAGCCAAGGTGCAGGGAGACTCCCTGTGCTGCAGACATGCAGCGGAGTGCGTGTCTGGTCTAGCGGGGGAAAAGGGAGGGGGGAGAGAGAGAGAAGGGGGGCGGCCAGGGCTTCAGCAGGTGTGGCCCCTCCCACCACACCATCTGCCAGGAGGGCTTTGCGCTGCTCCTGTCGGCGGGGACGGAAGGATGCGGGCTGCCCTGCCTAGTTTGCTGCAGGGCACTCCCCTCCTCCGTCCCCTACAGGGCAGCCAGAGTGGTGAACCAAAAAGAATAAATGCCCTCAGAGACTGGATTCCCCCACATCCATGGGGAATAGGGAGCTTCAAAGGACTTCCTCCCTGTACTTTGCACTTGGGAGCTGGAGACAGATTCCAGAGGGGGATTCCCAACGCCGTTGCCTCTGGAGAGGTTTGGGGGGGATTTCTCCCCCATCTTCAGGGCCTGGGGAGCTGCAGGGAATTCCCCAAAGCCTGGGAGGGACTGGGGAGCAACAGGGAATTCCCCCCACCCCCACTCATGAGGACTGGGGACCCATTTCCTCCCTGCCCCCAGGGAAATTCCCCAACGTACCCGGCCCCTAAGGAGTTGCTTGGGATTCCCTCATCAGCGGGGGACTCCAGAGGTGCCAAGCATGCATGGTGACTTGGGAACTGAGGGATTCCACAAGGCCCGCGGGTAGTAGGGAACCGCGGGGCAATCCCCAGTGCCCAGGAAGAGTGGGGAGCCGTGGGCCTGCAAGGACTAGGGACCATTGGCGGACTCCCAACCACCCTCCATTTGTGGCAGCTTGCGAGCTGCACGGATGTTTCCCCACCAGCCGAAGTGGGCTGGGGAAATGCAGGGCATCCCTCCCTCATCAGCTGGGACTAGGGAGACACAATGGTGAATGAAACTTTCCCCACACACAAAGCATTTATGAAGTTGTTATCAGGGTCCCGGGGGCCACACTGAGATTGCTCCATTAGGGCAAACTGCAAAGAATGGGGCCGACAATCCTCAAAACATTACGGGGATAACTGAAAATCTTATTCATCACATTACGATGTTCCACCAATCCCAAAGGATCCAATACACTATCCACCAAGTGAAGGAATATTTCAGCTCTTACCCAAATACATGCTTGCAGCCAGTTCTTATTAACTCAACTAAGATTTATTAAAAGAAGAAAAGAGAGAGTGTGCTGCTTAAACGATTATTATCCATACAGAGATGCATCGAGTCCTTAGGTCAGTTTCACTGTAGAGATGATGCTTTAGAATTGCAAAGAGTCCTTCACAGAATCATTTCATCAAGTTCCAGTCCAATGTCAATGTCAGGGCGTTCCAGATGGGACTGGAGATGTTCGACTTCCGACTCACACTCCCTCGCTAAAACCCCGAATAACGCTTGGGCAGATCAGAGAAGAAAGGATCATTTTTACAGCATCTCGACAGCACGTCTTGGCTGAACAACAGGCTTGTGAAGTAACCTTCTATTTCCTAAACATCACTGGTAATTAATAACATGGATTAACACGAGGTGATTCTCCATAAAGCAGTTCATAGACAGTTTACCACAAACTTTCAGGAGACGAACAATGACATTAATACAGCCAAGTTTTGTCTAAATGTTAATGTTCCCTTTTGATTTCTGAATTCACAGAATAGAGCCCTAGACAGGAACTGTTTATTTCCATTGTTAACCTCTAACAAGATACAGCTAAACAGAGACTACTACAGTTACCATTTTCTTCCATGTCTTTAACAATACACCGTTACCTTTCCAACCTCTAGTTTATCTCAGGAGGACACACATTTTTGTAACGTCTCTAAAGGTTGAATCTAGGTCAATTACATGCAATTTCCTTAACACTTTCTGTTTCTGTGTCCGAGGAGTTTAGATCCTGTGTGGATTCTGTCATGTTCAATGAGATGTGATCTCTGCGAGAAATTTCCCCACAGTCCAAGCACTGTGGGGGCTCTCGCCTGTGTGGATTCTCTGATGTCTAACAAGGTGTGACCTACAGATGAAACCTTTTCCACAGACTAAACAATTGTGGGATCTCTCTCCTGTGTGGAATCTGTGATGTAAAACAAGGGATGATGGGATTCTGAAACTTTCCCCACAGTCCAAACACTTATAAGGTCTCTCTCTTGTGTGGATTTTCTGATGTTTAACAAGGGCTGATCTCCGTATGAAGCTTTTCCCACAGTCCACACACTTGTGAGGTCTCTCTCCTGTGTGGATTTTCTGATGCTTAAGAAGTTCTGACCTCGATATGAAACTTTTCCCGCAATCTAAGCACTTATGGGATTTCTCTCCTGTGTGGTTTGCCTGATGTCTAACAAGGATTGACCTCCGTACGAAGCTTTTTCCACAGTCTAAGCACTTATGGGGTCTCTCTCCTGTGTGGATTGCCTGATGCCTAACAAGGTCTGAACGCCGTGTGTAACTTTTCCCACAGTCTAAGCACTTATGGGGTCGCTCTCCTGTGTGGATTGCCTGATGTTTAACAAGGTCTGACCTCCATATGAAACTTTTCCCACAGTTCAAGCACTTATGGGGTCTCTCTCCTGTGTGGATCCTCTGATGTGTTACAACATATGATCGCTGTGTGAAACTCTTTCCACAGTCTAAGCACTTATGAGGTCTCTCTCCAGTGTGGGTTCTCTGATGTCTAACAAGCTCTGAACTTCGTATGTAACTTTTCCCACAGTCTAAGCACTTATGGGGTCTCCCTCCTGTGTGGAATGCTTGATGTTTAACAAGGTCTGATGTGTTTCTGAAAGTTTTCCCACAGTCCAAGCACTTGTGGGGTCTGTCTCCTATGTGGATTGCCTGATGTTTAACAAGGTTTGACCTATGTATGAAACCTTTCCCATAGTGCACACCTTCATGGGATTTCTCTCCTCTGTGGATTGCCTGATGTCTAACAAGGACTGACCTCCGTATAAAGCTTTTTCCACAGTCTAAACATTTATGGGGTCTCTCTCCTGTGTGGATTGCCTGATGTGAAACAAGGCCTGACCGCCGTGTGTAACATTTCCCACAGTCTAAGCACTTATGGGGTTTCTCTCCTGTGTGGCTTCTCTGATGTTTAACAAGTTCTGACCTCCATATGAAACATTTCCCACAGTCCAAGCACTTATGGGGTCTTTCTCCTGTGTGGATCCTCTGATGTGTTACAAGATATGATCGCTGTGTGAAACTCTTTCCACAGTCTAAGCACTTATGGGGTCTCTCTCCTGTGTGGATTGCCTGATGTCTAACAAGGTCTGATGTGTTTCTGAAACTTTTCCCACAATCCAAACACTTGTGGGGTCTGTCTCCTATGTGGATTGCTTGATGTTTAACAAGGTCTGATTGCTGTGTGTAACTTTTCCCACAGTCTAAGCACTTTTGGGGTCTCTCTCCTGTGTGGTTTATCTGATGTGTAATTAGTGCTGAATTCAAACAGTTCCCACCCTCGAGGCATTGATAGGATTTCTCTCCTATGTGGTTTTTCCCATGGTAATTAATGTCTGAGCAGATATTGAAGATTTTCCCGGGGACCAACCATTGAAGGGGGTTCTCTCCCGCATGGATTGTCTGATTTGTAACAAGCTGTGATCTCACAATGAATCCTTTCCCACACTGTAGACAGTGGTAGGGTTTCTCTTTCTTGGGATTTGTCCACTGGGCTGTGGGATCCTTATCTCCGATCCCACAGTTAATAGATTCATCCACTTCCTTCCCTGGGTGGTTTCCCATCAGCCTCTCTAACCTGTGCCAATTTCCCCAGGCTTCCCCCTCTTCCCAGCACTGGGAAAAATTCCCTTCAGCTCTTCCCATAAATGTGCACTGTTGTTCCACTTCCTCAGGATCTTCCTCATGATGATTCCCCTCTTCCTTCTCACCGACTCTCTCAGCACCTGCTGGGAGAGAGAGACAATCCAGACAGGAGTAGTTGTGCTGGGGAGAAAGAGGAACAGGCAGAGGGAAAACCCAACAAAGGAAAGTTGCAAAGCATCAGCAATTGGATTCTGCTTCCAGATCCCACCTAAACACTCACAGGGAAGAAATCTGTGAAGGAAACTCCTGCATCTAAAAGGACGGGTGGAAAACAGTGAGCGATATCTGCTGACTGCAGCCGTCCCCTTGTTGAACAGTGTTAAATCGATTTAACTCTGTACCCGTCCACACTACAAGGCACTTTAAATCGATTTTAAGGGCTCTTAAAATCGATTTCTGTACTCCTCCACAACGAGAGGAGTAACCCTAAAATCGATATTACTATATCGATTTAGGGTTAGTGTGGACAGAAATCGAAGTTATTGGTCTCATTCCTTTAATGTAGCTACCAAGAGTGCACCACTCCGGAAATCGATGGTAGCCTAGGACCATGGACACACACCACCGAATTAATGTGCCCTAGTGTGGACGCATGAAATCAATTTTATAATATCGGTTTTATAAAACCGGTTTTAGTAATTTCGATTTTATGCTGTAGTGTAGACGCAGCCTTACACCATATTTTTGGGATTATCAACTTTTGCCTTCATTCCCCAGACGGTTTCTGTGGCAGTCCTCACCTGTGCAGGTGCATCTCAGGACCTCTCTTTCCTCACTGGCCTGGAGATCGGGTACCCACGGCTCTTCCCCTTGTTCCAGCTGTGCGATCAGGTCAGGTTTGGGAATGGGAAATCCTATACACAGGGTGAAATCAGACCAGATCAGGGTGCACAGAGTATTGAGAGACTACTTGTCACAAAGGGCATTCCATGAGCAGAACCTGTCCCCGTGCTGAGAGATAATTCAATTCCAGAGGATGGGAGCAAGGTCACTGAGCCCCCTTGGGAGAGGCAGGCTATGTTGGGATATGTACATATATAATCCATATATCCATGTAATATGTTATAGGACTAAGGTGCCACAAGGACCTATTCTTTTTACCATCACTAATAAATACTGATTCCCCCTTTGGGTCTTAATATAATCAGCCTGTATTCTACTCCACGGCCCTACAACTCTTTGGTGCCAGAAGAATCCCAAATTTGGTGGTCTATTTTCAACTGCTGCCCATCTTATTCAATTTTTAACCAATTTTTCTGCATCCTCTCACACCTTAGACCGTTTTCCAATCTGTTTTTTCCTGAGAGTATTTTTTATTCCGCAGCTGGCCATAGACTGACACAGGCTAATGATCTCTTCTCTTTGAAGTTTATCAGGTACTCACGTTACCTCTCCTGTTTCCTTATTTACTGCATAATCCCCTTTCATACTCCAGGTTCCCCATCTTTAGGTTCAGCCTCCTGTTTTATGGCGTGAGCTCTAGTAACTACCATAACCCTCAAAGGTTTCTTTTTTTGCTAATATAGCTAAAGCAGCCACTTTATTATTCTGACATTTTTCATCCCCTTCTCCCTTTTGATGACTTAGTACGTCTTACTTTTAATTTTCCCAGGTGTTCTTTCCACCAATCATGGATAAATTTCCAGTTTTCCTTTTGGACCAAATTTTCCCCCTCAGCTGTTTCCCAATGGCTCTTTTCCCAAAGCCAAATCCAGCGTAACAGTACCTGTACCACAAAGTCTGAATCCACATAGACATAAAGGCAAAGTACAACATTATTTTGTCTGTTTAAGCAAAACACTAAGGCCAAGTCTACACTAGAATCCTCAAAGTGCTCCCGCAGCAGCGCTTTGATCTGACAGTGTGGCCACCCCCGAGCGCTCGGAAGAGAGCTCTCCCTGCACTGTATGTAATCCACCTCAACGAGGGGAATAGCGCCAAGCGCCGGGAGCCTGTCTACACTGGCGCGTTACAGGGCGCAAACTTACTGCACTTGGGGAAGGGTGTTTTTTCACACCCCAGCGAGCAAGTTACTGCGCTGTAACACGCCAGTGTAGACATGGCCTAAGAGCGCTGATCTCTGCTGCCTGGGCTGAAGTCATGCCCATGGATCCAGAGAGTCTCCCCATTAGTTTGCACAGCAGCATCACCCATATACTGCTTACGTCTTTCATGGTACGAATGACCATCTGTGAACCAAACCTCTTTTTCTCCAAGGCGTAACACTTCATCTACCGGGGATGCGTCTTCAACTAACGTTGATTCAGTTGCTGGAAGTGGGCATTCATGCTCTTCTCTTTCCGTTAGGAGGACATATGGTAACAACACAATAAGGGGACAAGATACTTGCAAATCTTGCTGGGGGGAAGTCTTTTGTTTGTGCTCTTTGTTTTGGGGGTTGTTCGCTCTTGGGACTAAGAGGGACCAGACGTCAATCCAGGCTCTCCAAATCTTTCTGAATCAGTCTCTCATGTTTCAAACTTGTAAGTAACAGCCAGGCAAGGCGTGTTAGTCTTATTTTTGTTTTCTCAACTTGTAAATGTTCCTTTTTGCTGAGAGGATTTTACCTCTGTTTGCTGTAACTTTGAACTTAAGGCTAGAGGGTTTTCCTCTGGGCTATATGAATCTGATTACCCTGTAAAGTATTTTCCATCCTGATTTTACAGAGATGATTTTTAGCTTTCTTTCTTTAATTAAAAGCTTTCTTTTTAAGAACCTGATTGATTTTTCCCTGTTTTAAGATCCAAGGGGATTGGATCTGGACTCACCAGGAATTGGTGGGGGAAAGGAGGGGGGATGGTTAAATTCTCCTTGTGTTAAGATCCAAGGGGTTGGTTCGGTGTTCACCAGGAACTTAGTGAAAAAGCCTCTCAAGGCTGCCCAGGGAGGGGAAGGTTTTGGGGGACAGGAAGTGTTCCAGATACTGAAATTTCTGGATGGTGGCAGTGTTACCAGATCTAAGCTAGTAATTAAGCTTAGAAGTGTCCATGCAGGTCTCCACATCTGTACCCTAAAGTTCAGAGTGGGGGAGGAACCTTGACACACATCATTCCAAAATTCTCTCTGATTCAAATCAATGGCCATCAAAGAATCAGCTGTGATATGTCTGGCAATCTCTGCGGTGGAGTTAGTCACCGGTTATAGACCTATAGACTTCAAGGTGCGAAGGGACCACTATGATCATCTAGTCTGACCTCCTGTACAATGCAGGCCACAGAATCGCACCCACCCCTTTCCCCAGCCAATAACCCCAATGTTATTCTCCTCAACAGGTAATCCCTGGGCGAATCCCCAGGCTTCATGTAATCTGCACTGGATAAATCCTTCAAGGGTCTTTGATCTATCTCTTTCCCTAACAGCATAATAAATCGCGGCACGAGCCGGCATGCTTCTGGCTGCCTCTCCAAAGCATTTTTCGCTCAATCTACTGCTTGTCTAATCTCTCAGGTGGCAGCTGCCCTGATCAATTTATAACATTCTCTCATATTTAAATTCTCCGTTCCACCTAAATCTGCCCACTGTACCAGCACGCAGACAGATTTTTCATATTCACTGGACCTAATGACTTTGCCCTCAACTGTAAATCTGACGCATTTGCAGGAATTATTCATGTCTCTTCTGACTGTATTTCTCCCACTGCATCGTTAACAGTTGATCTCCATTCTAACGCTGCTACAGACTTTTCTGGCTTAGGCTCTCTCGGCCAATTTTTTATTTCTTCCCTCAGTTTAGTATAAAGCCCATCTCAAGGCCAATTACCATATATACTCGATTATAAGCTGGTTCATTTATAAGCCGATCCCCCCAAGATGGATAAGTAAAAATTGAACGATTTTATGACCCATTCATAAGCTGACCCTATAATTCAGGGGTGAGCAAACTCTGGCTCCCGAGCCATCAGGATAAGCCACTGGTGAGGCTTTGTTTACCTCGAGCGTCCGCAGGCACGGAGGTAAACCTAAGTAAACAAAGAGTCCCAGCACGCCAGCTGCCTACCCTGACGGGCTGGGACATCAACTCGTGGGGAAATTCTTTTGGGAGGGAGAAGCTGGAGGTCAGGGGAGTAACCCCTGTGACCACCCTCCACACGACCCCGCCCCTAGCCCGGGACTCCCACAATCTTCCCCATTCCATCCCTTCCCATCTTGTCTGGGAAGGGCCAGGGGAGGATGTTTCTGGCCTGGCTGGAGCTGCTTTGGAGGTTGGGGGGAGAGAGGTGTGGCCAGAAGCAGGGAGATCCTGGCCCTGCCTCTTCCTTTCTGGCTGTGCTGCCTCTCCTTGCCCCCCCTGTTGGGGGTAGGGGCTGTGTCCCACCTCTCCCTCTCTATACCCGTTCATAAGCCAACCCCCTTCTCTGGTGCTTCCCTTTTTTACTAAAAAAATTGGGCTTATGAACGAGTATATATGGTAAGTTCCCTCTTCTCTTGACCCCCACGTTGGTCCTCTGAATCCTCTCCACACTGGATGGCTCCATTAAAATCCAAATCTCCATTCTTTGTTTGACATACAGAGGCCACTTGCGGTTCCCTCATTCTCACCTGGTTCCTCCAGGTTGCTATGGTTTTCTGGCACCAACTGTGAGAAGCACTTGCAGTCTCCTCTTCCTCAGTGAGTTCTCAAATTAACTATTTCAACCTTACCACTTGATTTTCCAATTGATCTTTGTCTGCCTGAATCTTTTCCCAATCCACCATTTTCTTTTCCAATTCCCTGTTTTGTTTCCTCATTTGTTCTATCTGAGTTTGCATTTTCTGTGCCGGCCTCGCTCCAAATGTTCTTGGCGAGTTTTCTAATTCTCTTGTACTGCCTGTATCTCCACACAGATTTTCCCCTTTACATGCAATTACCCTTTTTGCAGCCTGCCACAACAGCCACACTATGGCCGTTTGCTATTTACTCCCTTAGGCTTGCACAGCTGGACGTATTTCTCAGACGTATTTCCTAAAGCGTCAGTTGTTACATCAGGTTCTGCTGCATCCACGGGCACGTCCCAAATGCAGTGATCTGCTTCTCTAACAGAGAAGGGGCTTCACTTCAGTCCACTTGGCTGCCTCCTTCTCCACCCTTTTACTTCTCTTCTTAAACCAGGGGTGGGCAAACTTTTTGGCCCGAGGGCCGCACCGGGTTTCGTAAATTGTATGGAGGGCTCGTTAGGGGAGGGGCTCATGGCCCACCCCTCACCTCCTATGTGCCCCCCTCCCAAGGATTCCTGCCCCATCCAACCCCCCTGTTCCCTGACATACCCTCTGGGACCCTTGCCCCATCCAACCTCCCCTGCCCCTGACTGCCCGCTGCTGCCCCATCCAACCCCCTCTCCTTCCTGACTGCCCCCCTGACTCCTGCCTCTATTCAACCCCTTGTTCCTCCCCCAACCACCCCGCCCCTTATCCACATCCCCGCCCCCTGACCACCACACCGAACTCCCCTGCCCTCTATCCGACCCTCCCTTTCTCCCTGCCCCCTAACCACACTGCCTAGAACACTGGTGGCTGGCGGCCCTACAGCTGCACCACCAGGCTGGAGCCAGGCCACGCCGCCACCGCGCAGCACAGAGCACCGGGTCAGGCCGGGCTGTGCAGCTGCGCTGCCCCAGGACCTCGCAACCCCACCATCCAGAGCATTGCGGCGGCGCGAGCGAGCTGAGGCTGCGGGGGAGGGGGAACAGCAGGCGAAGGGCCAGGGGCTAGCCTCCTGGGCCAGGAGCTCAGGGGCCAGGCAGGACGGTCCCGCGGGCTGTAGTTTGCCCACCTCTGTCTTAAAGAGTGTTCTAAACATTGTTACAATAACACCGTGTGGTATCTCCCTGCATGCTCTCACCCACGTACACTTACTGAAATTAGTTCTTCACGTGGTATCTCCCCCCACGTTTCTTTCTCACAAATACATTTTTTGAATATTTGGGGGAATTTAGGGGTAGGCGGATATACATATGGGAGCACCTCTAGGATGGAGGTATGGAGCAAAGGAGATAACACATTTGACAACTCGTGGGCCAGAATGGGAAAAACAGGACCAAACAAAACTATATGTGAAGAGAAACCTTTTGAGGCAAAATTTAAAATATGGTGGGAAGATGGAAAAAATGTGAGATGGAAATACTTACGATCAATTTGGAAGAGCCACGGAGATATTTGTTCATACAAAGAGAGGAAGGTCGACTAATGTTTAGATTTAGTTATGACAGGAGAAGGAATGGCTCAGTGGTTTGAGCATTGGCCTGCTAAAGCCAGGGTTGTGAGTTCAATCCTTGATGGGACCACTTAGGGATCTGGAGCAAAATCAGTACTTGGTCCTGCTAGTGAAGGCAGGGGGCTGGACTCAATGACCTTTCAAACTTTCCAGCTCTATGAGATAGGTATCTCTCAAATTATCTTTTTTTCATTTTATGATGAAAATAGTCTGAATGTGAGCACTCTGAAACATACCTTTTGGAGTTTGGGATTTGATGTAGTCACCTTAGACGTGACCCATGAACAAGAAGTGGCTAATATTCACGTGGGATGGAATGAGTCAATGGCTCTCAAATTATGGGAATATGATATAATGGTGGATTCTTCCATAATGATAAGACTGAGTTGCTTTAGAAAAATTAATGAGGGAGGATATTTTCAGGGATATAAGATTGCACCAAGAATAATTGCAGATGAACACCCACATAGAAGGGGAGAAATAATTAAAGCCTCGACTATTGTGGACCAAACAATCCAGTTGGAAAGAACCAAAATAAACATGAGTGCACAACATCTGCAGCGTACGCCATAGACCGTACCTCTATTACAAGCTTGGCGACAACCATGGGGAGACGAGAGTAGACACAATTAAAGAAGTATAAGAGAATACATTGTAGGTGGCAATTGGTGCTGGAACTGGAGTTTTAAACTCATTTGATACTGAGATGTTACAAGGAAAAATGTCAGCCTTGGGTAAGATTTTGGGGGCTACTCAGACACATGTGATAACGTTTTTGGTACATTATCCAAGCAAGGAGTAAGAAGTGTGGAGTTCCAATTAAAGCAAGCCCAAGCTTTGAAAACATCTCTAAATATGAATGTATTTGGTGTGCCTGAAATTAACAACACAACGGCACTAGCCACACAGTGTGTACAGGTGCTCACTTATGAGATACACTACTAAGGCCTTGTCTACAGTAGCAAGTTACTGCACTGAAACTTGCTCATGGAGGTGGTTTACCAGCTCCGTCCCAGTGCTGGCACGCGACCACACTGTCCCATTAAAGCGCTGCATGGCTTCGACTAACTGAGGGGATGGGAATTGCTTACCCAGTGAGGTCACCGCCTCATAGTTCTCCCGCATGACGTCCCTGTAGAGGTCTTTCTGAGCGGGGTCCAGCAGAGCCCCCTGCTCCTGGGTGAAATACACAGCCACCTCCTCGAAGGTCACTGGCATCTGAAACAACAAAAGTCCCCCACTCAGCATCTGCTGCCCCAGCCACAGTCCCAATATTCACAGGACAGGAAGAAAGAAAAAGAAAACAAACAATCACGGAAGCTCTGGGAAGGTCGGAGAAGCAGATTCTCACCCGCACTCTGCTCAGAGCAGCCAGAAGGCTTCATGGGGTGGGAGAAGGTGAGAGCTCCTTGTCCCCTCCAGCACACGGAGCAGGGCAGGGTCTTCTCATTTCCCACACACCTGCCAGCCACAGGCTGGCACAGGAAGCCGAGCTCTGAGCTGAGGACAGGAACAGGAATCCCAACAGCTTCCCTTCATATTTCACAGCAGAGTTGGGCCAGTGGGGTCAGGCTCCAGCACTGGGAGTCTGGTCAGTTTTTCAAGCCCTGCACGGGGAGTTTGTTTCAGATCTGAGAAATGGGGGAATGTTCCCCCCTCCCCACTGCCAATAGGCCTGCTCAGTATTTTTATCGCACCCTGTTTCCGCCCTGCCTCTCCCTCCCCGTGCCCAGCCCCTCCCTGAAGATCCCCTACCTGAGCTGGCTCCATCACAGCCATTTCCCTTCCCCACCTCCTGCACGACGGGATGAACTGGAGTTAAATGTGGACGTGATTCCTCAGCCTGTCAGGGCGAGAGGGGCTATGGGGGAGGTTACAGAAGGGGCTTCAGTCCATGTCACACCCTGATTCCGCCCAGGCTCTCTCCCTGCAGACAGACACGCTGGACTCTTGCCACACTGGCAAGAAACCCATTTAGTTTATTAGAACCCAGGCCAGGCCCCTCCTGGCAGAACTGAACCCACCGGGGCACCAATAAACCCTCCCAGTAACAGCGTCTCTGAGCCACATGCTGGAAAAAGAGCAGAACCGAAGGTGCCACTTTGGGGGATTCCCCCTGGCCATGTTGTGTCAGCCCCTCTAACTCCCTCTCATCCCTCCCCCCTACTCCCCATGCAGTGCTTTTTATCTTCTTCCCTTGCCCTGGGAGAACTGGTGAGTGCCCCATTGTCCTGGGCCTTTGCACTTACTAGCTAGATCACCCACTGCCACTGCTAAGAGGGGGTTGATCCTGACTGAGTCTGTGAGGGCAACAGCTCTGGGACTCGCCGACACACAAGGAACGCTCTTCCTGTCAGGGCCGCTCAGAGGATTCAGGGGGCCTGGGGCAGAGCAATTTCAGGGGTCCCTTCCATAAAAAAAGTTGCTATACTATAGAATACTGTATTCTCGTGGGGGCCTCTGCGGGGCCTGAGGCAAATTGCCCCACTTGTCCCCACGCACACAACCGGCAGCCCTGGGAAAAATAAACTTTTAAAAACCTTCCACATCTCAGCACAAACCCAGTTTTGTGAAAACTTCTTTTCAGGTCACCTTTACAAGGTATCACTGGTTCTCAGCATCAACTAATGCTAAAAGGCACTAAAGCTCATTAAAAGGGTTGGACAAATATTTTCTGTCAAAACTTTTTTTGGATCGAAAACTAGGGGTTTTTTAAAAAGCAGAAAAAAAAATCACGGACAATGTCTACTTTCCTTCAAAATATGTTGTGGTTTGTTTAATTGAAAAGCTGAAATTAGTCTGCCAAAACCTGAACATGGTTTGGGGTTGCAGAAGTGTGTGGCCAAATATTTGATGCTTGCTATGTTTGTTTAAAGAAACAATAAAAAATTTCTGCTTAAAAAATATCCAAAATTTTTGAACCACCTCAGCTTGTGACCAAACGCCTGAGCCCATCCAGTCAGAGATTTTTCCAGGTTTCTGATACTCTGCTGGCTTCCTCGACTCATATCTGTCTCCATAACTTTGGGTTCATTTAGGTTAGAACATAAGAATGGCCATATTGGGTCAGACCAAAGGTCCATCCAGTATCCTGTCTATCGACAGTGGCCAATGCCAACTGCCCCAGAGGGAATGAACCTAACAGGCAATGATCAAGTGATCTCTCTCCTGCCATCCATCTCCACCCTCTGACAAACGAGGCTAGGGACACCATTCCTTACTCATCCTGGCTAATAGCCATTAATGGACTTAACCTCCATGAATGTATCTGTTTCCTAGAGACTGGCTCCATGGGGTCCCTCACAAACTGGAGACGGTTACCGTGGGTTTGTCTTTAGTACAGCTTATGTACAAACTCCATGAACTGAGCATTTGAGCTTGTTCCAGAATCTGGGATGAGCCTATGTTGTGAAAACTGAAATGCTCAAAATAGCACATGCATGTGAATGGACACAAGGTGCTAAAGTTAAATTAACCTCAGGGGGTCACAAGGTTATTACTGGGGGTCGCAAGCTGTCAGCCTCCACCTCAAACCCTGCTTTGTCTCCAGCATTTATAATAGTGTTCAATTTAAAATACTTTTAAAATATATTTATAAGGGGGGGGGGGGTGTCACACTCGGAGGTTTGCTATTGAAAGGGGTCACCAGTACAAAAGTTTGAGAACCCTGAATTAACCCCTCTGGAACCTTGGGGAATGCAGGGGAGGGGGGGTCTCTCTTGGTAGGGTTGGGAAGGAGGTAGGTGGTGTAGGATATTGCTCTTCTCACATGGTCTCTCCCCCATGGAAAAGATAACCGCTTGGCTCTTTGTGTTAAATAGCTGTCTGCAAGCGTCAAACTGCTGAATGAGCTTTAGGGTAGAGAAGGCTGTGCCTCCCCAGACAGCCTGGCCCTGCCCCCTATCCGACCCCCATCCACTTCTTGCCCCCTGACTGCCCCCCTCAAAATCCCCGACCCATCCTTCTCCTTGTCCCCTCACTGCCCACCCGAGACCCCCTCCCCAACCACCACCCCGGGACCCTACCCTCCACCAACCTCCCCTGTTCCCTGTCACCTGACTGCCCCAACCCCTATCCAACCCCCTGCCCCCTGAGTCCTGACAGACCCCCAGAATGCCCACAATCCAACCCCTCATTCCCCGTCCCTTGACCGCTCCCCCCGAACCTCTGCCCCCGGGATTTCCTGCCCCTTATCCAACCTCCCTGTCCCCCTTACCATGCTGCTTACCCCCGCCTCCCCCCTCTCCCAGAGCCTCAGCGCACCGCGTCCAGGAGCGGCCCTGCTGGACAGAGCTGCAGCGAACTAACTCCAGTGGGGCCTGAGCTCCCAACACTTGGCCCAGAGCTTGCAGCCCTGCCCCCTTACCAGGTGGCTCTGAGTGGGGAGGAGCTCAGGCCGCTCCTGGATTACCCCCGCCACTCCCCTCTCTCGGAGCTTCAGAGCGCCGCGTCCAGGAGCGGCCCTGGACAGCGCTGCCGTGGCCTGGCCGGCGATACCGGAGCTCACAGTCCCCTCTCCTTACCACGTGGCTCTGCCAGGAGGAGCTCAGGCCCCGCTGGAGCCACGTCGCTTCAGCTCTGTCCAGGGCCGCTCCTGGACGTGGAGCACTGAAGTACCGGGGGATGGGGGAAGACAGAGGTGGGGCCGGAGCATTCTTGTGGGGGCCCTTGCAGGGCCTGGGGCAAATTGCCCCATTTGCTCCCCCTGGGCAGCCCTGCCTCCCGTCCAGTACAAACTCACCAGCTGGTCTCTGAAAGGGGCCCTTTGTGCAGCATCACTTTCCTGCCTGGCCACAGCCCTTTCCCCCAGGTCTCTCCCACTCATCTGCAGGCAGCGGCTCAGGGGTTGGTGTGAGCAGAGCCCAGGGAAGGGGTGTGTGTGTGGGGGGAACATCTGGATATTTGCCTTGTAGTTTCTGAGCCCTGTGGGGATAGTCCCCAGCCCCCTACCCCCAATGCTCCCTGCCCCCTGGTTCTCCCTTCCCCAGCCGGTCTCCTCTTGTTCTCACAGTCTCCCCCCAGCCTCCCCTCCCCACACACCCCATTTCCCTCCATTGCAGCCTCGTTCCCATCAGCCCCCTAAAACCCCCCTGAAGCCTGATCTCCCTGCATCGCCCCACCGCCCTGCCCCCCCATCCTGTTTCTTACAAGCCCATCACCCACTTCCTGTCCCCCCACATCCCTGTTCCCGCTCCATCCCCACACATCCCCGCCCCTCTTACGCCTCCTCCGCTCTGCCCCCCCTCATATGGCTCCCCCCGCCCCGCCCCCACTGGGGCTGGCGGCAGCTTTCCCGGGCCCCGGGCGGGAATCGCAGCCAGCTCCGCTGGGAGCAGCCTGGGGACAAACCTCCCCCTGCAGCCCGGGGGTGATGGGGCGGGGGCGGGTCTCTCTCACCTTCCCCCCGAGCGGGGCCCCCCGGGGCAGGGGCCGGGCCGGGCTGGGGGCTCTGCCCTGGGAGAGGCTCCTGGGGAGCAGCGGGAAGGGCCCTGCTGGAGATTCCCCTCTCCCGGCTGCAGCCAGGGCTCCGGGCTCCCAGCACCAGCCGCCGGGGCTCGGGGATCTCGCCAGGAGCCTGGGAGCCAGAGTCACCGCAGCGGCTGCGAGTCACTTCCTGCTGCCGGGCCGGAGCCCAGCGCTCGCTGCCCCACAGCCGCCTCCCGGCTGCTCCTGGGTCCTAGCGGCAGGGCCGGCTCTGACTCTCTGCCGCTCCAAGCTTTGGCAGTTCTGGGCAGCGCGGAGAGAAGCCACGGCCCCGCACCTGCCGGGGACAGAGAGCCCTGGAGCCCGCAGCCTGCGGCCCTGGAGTTCTCCATCCCTGACAGACACGGGGCCGCGGCTTCTCTCCCCAACTGGGCACTATTTTCACACCCTGTCACTAGGTGGGTGCACATAAATGCCATGGCGCCCGCGGGCACCGCGTTGGGGACGACTGATCTAGATTAAACCTAGATAAAGCCGGGAAGCGATTTTACCCATAGATGGAAACAGGGCTATAAAATCTGAAGGTCAAACTGTGCTTTGAAGCTCATTGAGATTTCCCTGCCCACTCTCAGGTCTATGATTCCTTCTCCAGCACTCAGGAGTCTGACCTAAGACCATAGACATCAAAGCTGTGACCCCTAAGCATGGAGAGCCAAGGACACGGTGGTAATGACACCTTGGGAGATGGACGGATAGAACGGAGACAGGTTAAACTTTCCATGGCTGGGACAGAGCCTGCTGTGTCGAGGGTGGAGTGCCACAGTGACAGGGGAAGGAGGGAATCTCTCGCACTCACTCCATTGCCCTGAAATAGCAGAAAAGCTAAAACACCCCATTTTACTGTCCCTGCTCCCCACTTTTTTAGCATCTAGTTAATTCTGGTGCATAAGGGGTAAAATGTACAAAAGCTAAATGTTTTTTAGCATGGCCTGGTGTAATGCGAGACTATCTGGGAATGAGACAATCTGGCCCCAAAGGGGAAACTCAGGGACTAGCAATCACTCTGCTAACGGGAGGTTGGGGGATCAGAAACTGTTCCCTGCAGGCTATACATTCCACTCCCCTCATCCCCAGCCACACACCAGAGCCTGTGCCTGCAACCAGAGCCCTCAGGCCCCAGCCCCCAGCCGCCTCCCACACTCCAAACCCCTCAGCCTCACCTCCACCACATGAATTTTGTTCTGTGCACCAGTATGGAGATGACGTGTCACATACTGGTGCACAGAACCAAATTCATTCTGCACATGGATGTAAAAAAAATGAGGGAACACTGGTCAGAGCACATAAGATGCTTAGAGTGAGTTTACACTAGGAAATCTGGTGGAGGGTCACAGAGGTCTGCTGGCTAATCCCAACCACACCTCCTAGCATAGCCAGAACTTCGAAGGCTGATGCTGTGAAGGCAGAGGGAGGATCTCCAGGCCTCTGACAATAGTCCCTGTGGGAATCAGTCCCTCTTGGTGCTGTCTGAATGCAGAGGGGGCATGGAGAAGGGGCAGAGGGGATGAGTGAGGAGAGGCAGCACCTCTCTACCCCTGTGCTCTCCCTTGGCTTTTATCCCATGATCCTCAAACACTCGATAGCCCAGCATCCAGCTCCCTCTGCTTCCCAGCTCCACCAACCCCAACCATTCAATCCCCAGTGTCCTCCCCAGAACCCAAAGCCCTGGTCCCTTAACATTGGACTCCCCCAGTGCCCAGTGCCCTGGGGGATTTGGGGAGATGAGGAGTTACCAGCCCCCAGGGACACTCCCCCTGCAGACAACAGCACCAGGTAAGTAGGGGAGCCCAGCGCATACCTCTATGGTTCTCTATTACTGAAGCTTTTCTGACATGCCAGGCCTTTATAAAGTCTCTCTCCTGTATGGCTTGCCTGATGTGGAACAAGGCCTGATCTGAGGGTACGTCTGCAGTACAAAATTAATTCAAACTTATTCTATTCAGATTTTCAGAAGTGATTTTATACATTCGGTATCGTGTGTCCCCACTAAAGTGCGTGAATTCGGCAGAGTGTGTCCACAGTACTAAGGCTAGCATCAAATGTCGGAGCGGTGCATTGTGGGAAGCTATCCCACAGTTCCCGCAGTCTCCATCGCCCATTGGAATTGTGGGTTAAGCTCCCAGTACATGATGGGGCAAAAACATTCTTGTGGGTGTTTCTGGGTGTGTGTCATCACTCGCTCCTCCCTCCATGAAAGCTATGGCAAATGCCATACTGCCAGCAGACAGTGCAGTATGGTGCACTGCCTGTCTCTTGGTACTGAATCCACCTCACATGTCCTCATGTCTTTCTAGCTACTCTTTTATCTAACCATTTCCCGCCTTTTTTTGGCTACCGTGAACTGAGTAGCACAGCTTCCGCCACAAACTCTGCTCTCCCACTCTTGCATCGCTAGCTAATTTTTCCATGTTGTCTGTCCTGGGCTCGCATGCAAGCTACAGACGGTAACAATTCCCCGCCGTTTTTTGGCCATCGTGAACTGAGCTGCTCAGCTTCCACCGCAAACGTGGCTCACGCTTCCATGGCAAACTCTGCTTTCCCGCTCTTGTAGCTCTAGAAAGCTTCCCAAACCTGTGAAAGCTACAGAAGACAACCACTTACGGCCTTTTATCAGCCATCTTGAACCAAACAGCTCTCCTACATCTCACACCCTTTTTCCAGGATTACCCATGCAGGCACCATTGCGCGGCAAGCATGGAGCCCACTCAGATCTCTGCTGCAGTTTTGACCATTGTAAATACCTCATGCATTATCCAGCAGTATGTGCAGTACCTGCAAAACTGGGCGAGGAAGCGATGACAGTGCAATTACTATACTGATGAGGACATGGACAGAGACATTCCTGGACATGGCATGTGGCGATTGCGAGATCATGGTGGCATTAGGCCAGGTTCATGCCATGGAATGCCAATTCTGGGCCTGGGAAACAAGCACAGGCTGGTGGGACCACACAGTGTTGCATGTCTGGGATGATTCCCAGTGGCTGCGAAACTTTCATATGTGTAGGGCCACTTTCATGGAACTTTGTGACTTGTTGTCCCCTGCCCTGAAGCGCAAAGACACCAAAATGAGAGCAGCCCTCATAGATGAGAAGCAAGTGGCCATAGCACTGTGAAAGCTTTCAACTCCTGACAGCTACAGTCGGGAATCAGTTTGGAGTGGGCAAAACTACTGTAGTGTGGGAGGGGGCTCAGGGCAGGGGGGGCCGGGGCATGAGGGCTCTGGTTACAGGTGCAGGCTCTGGGGTGTGGCTGGGGATGAGGGGATTGGAGCGTATAGCCTGCAGGGAACAGTTTCTGATCCCCCAACCTCCCGTTAGCAGAGTGATTGCTAGTCCCCAAGTTTCCCCTTTGGGGCCTTTCTCGCATTAGATCCACCATACAGTGGAGCATGTCTGTTTGCTCCCCCATGAGCTTGACCATAGCATCCTGCCTGCTCTCATCACGTGCATCCCTCCTCTCTTCGAGTTCCTGTAATGCTTTACGGGACTCCGCAATTGTTTGCCTCCACGCATTCAGCTGGGCCCTATCAGTGCAAAATCACTTAGCAAAACACGATTCCAAGCCCGCCACCCCGAGTCCCTGTTCCCATTCCCCTCCTTACTTCCTGATTGACTGCAGACTACATAGTAAAAATTGACTTCTGCTTAGCTATACCTTAACCAATCATTTTACTGAAATGTAACTAACCAGTCCTAACATACTGTAACATGGTTATTTAACCAATTATATCCCAGCACCTTAATTGGTTTCCACTCAACAAAACTAATTATACAGCACACAGACACAATCACAAAACTAGACAGTAATTATACAGACAAACAAAAGGGAAGTGGAGACTACAGTGATAGAACAATACAGAAATGAGGATTTCATACCCCAGCTATTGATAAGTGAGTTCTTGCCAGACAGGATGCTATCAAAAGAAGATTCCTTTTACATCTTCTAGGCTCTTCCCTTTCTCTGGAGGTGACAGGACTATCAGGACAGGATTGTATTCCTAACAGCCCAATAACACCTTATTTCAATATGACTAGTTTGGAATGTGAGGATGTGACCATACAATTCCCAGCTTATGGCTGCCTCTGCTGCTTAGCTGAAGGCTTTAGCCTAAGAACCAGGCCTCAGACTGTCACAGTGAGAGGAGGCCCTTACCCTGGCAGACAGTGATTCTGATTCTTTCTTCTATACCTCTGTAACTAGCTAAGTGATAAGAATACATCTACATTCTTACAGTATAGGCCTTTGCAGACAGGCCTGAATATCAATATCCTAACAAGAGTGTTGTCCAGAGCGGTCACAAGGGAGCATTCTGGAATAGCTCCCCGAGGACAATAACGTCGAATTGCATCCACAATACCTTTAACCCGGGATTGCGATCTCGATTTAAGAGCTAGTCCGCTTGCCGAGGTGGAATACAGAAATCGGATTAAACAGCCCTTAAAATAGAAAAAAGCAGTTTGGTCGTCTGGATGGAATCATTTTTTTTTAATTAACTCGTCTAATTCAGAAATAACAGACTAGTGTAGACCAGGCCTGAGTCAACTACATGCAAGCTATTTAACCTTTTCTTGTCACGTGTCACAGAAGTCTAGATCCTGTGTGGATTCTCCCATGTTTAATGAGGTGTGATCTCTCTCTGAAATTTTTCCCACACTCCAAGCACTTATGGGGTCTCTCTCCGGTGTGGATTCTCTGATGTTTAACCAGGACTGATCTCCGTGTGAAATTTTTCCCACAGTCCAGGCATTTATAGGGTTTCTCTCCTGTGTGGACTGACTGATGATCAATAAGGCCTGACCTCCGTTTGAAACTTTTCCCACAGTCCAAGCACTTATGGGGTCTCTCTCCTGTGTGGACTGCCTGATGTTTAACAAGGTCTGACCTCCGCATGAAACTTTTCCCACAGTCCAGGCACTTATAGGGTCTCTTTCCTGTGTGGATTGCCTGATGTTCAACAAGGTCTGACTTCCGTATGAAACTTTTCTCACATTCCAAGCACTTATGGGGTCTCTCTCCTGTATGGATTGCCTGATGTTTAACAAGGTCTGACCTCTGTATGAAACTTTTCTCACAGTACAAGCACTTATGGGGTTTCTCTCCTGAGTGGACTACCTGATGCTTAACAAAGTATGACCTCTGTAAGAAACTTTTCCCACAGTCCAAGCACTTATGGGGTTTCTCTCCTGTATGGATTGCCTGATGATTAACAAGGCTTGACCTGTGTATGAAATTTTTTCCACAGCGCAAGCATTTGTGGGATCTCTTTCCTGTGTGGACTGCCTGATGATTAACAAGCTTTGACCTCCGTATGAAACTTTTCCCACATTCCAAGCACTTGTGGGGTCTCTCTCCTGTGTGGATCCCGTGATGATTAACAAGGTCTGATCTCTGCTTGAAACTTTTCCCACAGTCCAAACACTTATGGGGTCTCTGTCCTGTGTGGATTGCCAGATGTTTAAGAAGTGCTGACTTCGTTACACATTTCTTCCCACAGTCGAAGCAGTTATGCGGTTTCTCTCCTGTGTGGATTGCCTGATGATTAACAAGCTTTGACCTCCGTATGAAACTTTTCCCACAGTCCAAGCACTTATGGGCTCTCTCTCCTCTGTGGACTACCTGATGATTAACAAGGTCTGATCTCCGCTTGAAACTTTTCCCACAGTCCAAGCACTTGTGGGGTCTCTCTATTGTGTGGATTGCCTGATGATTAACAAGGTCTGATCTTCGCTTGAAACTTTTCCCACAGTTCAAGCATTTATGAGGGCTTTCTTCTGTATGGACTACCTGATGACTAAAAAGGTTGGACCTGTATATAAAACTTTTCCCACAGTCCAAGCACTTGTGAGGTCCCTCT